>NW_024431393.1:0-5069 GCF_017639785.1 Mesocricetus auratus
AAACATCTTATGAGATTTGCAGGCAAATGGATGACACTAGAAGAAACCATCCTGAGTGAGGTAACCCAGTCACAAAAAGAGAAACATGGCATGTACTCTCTCATATATGGATTTTAGACATAGATCTGGGGAGTGCCAGCCTATAATCCTATGGCCAGAGAGTCTGGGAAACAGAAACTTCATTTAGTGGCTGATCGAAGAAGAGGCAGACTCCCTTGGTTAAGTACTGAGCTGAACTCAAGAAAGCCAGTAACAGAGAGGGAGGACTGATGATCAAAGAGATTAAGACTGGGCTGGTTTAACCCCCAGAAACAGCTGACCAGACAAAGGTAAACTCTTGAATCCCAGGCATCAGCCTGGGAATCCAGCATGGGACTGATCAAGACCCCCTGAATCTGGGTGTCAGTGAGGAGGCCTAGGTAATCTATTGAGCCTTGGGCAGCAGATCAGTACCCATCTCGAGTATACACACTGACTTTGGACTCCCATCGAACAAATTGAGGTGTACTCTAACCCTGAACTCTTGGGGAAGGGTCTAGGCCTTGCCCTATATGAAATGACAGACTATGGACACCCCCATGGAGGGCCTCACCCTCCCTGGGGGAATGAGGGGATAATGGAGGGGTGTTGGTGGGAGGGCACGGGAGGAGGGGAGGGAAAGGGAGAGGGACCTGGAACTGACTTGTGAAGCAACCTTGTTCCTTATCTAAATTTAAACTGGAAAAAAATAAAAAAATAAAATGATTGATTAACAAAAAAAAACCAAAAACAAAAACATCTTAATCCATTCAGCCAACCTATATGTTTGACTGGGAAGTTGAAACTATTGATATCTAAAGTTGTTATTTAAAGGTATGTGTTTATGACAGCCTTAAAAAACTATGTTGCTAGGCCGGGCATTGGTGGTGCATGCCTTTAATCCCAGCACTCAGAAGTCATAGGCAGGCAGATCTCTGTGAGTTCAAGACCAGCCTGGTCTACAGGGCTAGTTCCAGGATAGCCTGAGGTATGGGCGACTGGAGTGAATGAGGAAGAGGAGGAGAACACAGCAGCATATCTCGTCTCTGTGATGTGTGGTGGATTCTGGGTTCCTGGGAGCAAACAGGGCTGCTGTCAGGGAAGTCCCAAAGGAAGAGGTTTTTCCAGTTAATAGACTTGACTTTACTTTGTGTTTCTGAAGAAGGTCAGATGGTGGTTTTGATATTTTGGTTTTTTTTTTTTGATCCTCTGACTACATACCTTCTGCTGCCAGCCGTGAGTGAAAGGAGCAGCAGCTGCAGGAAGCAGTATGGATATGCCCTGGCCACTGTGAATGTCTTGGATTTGTGAGGGAAAAGGTAACACGCTGAAGAGTGGTAAGCATTTTTTTTCTGGTCACGGATCTATTTTTTGTCAAACAATATAGAGTGTTTACCATTTGAAGTTCTGTTTAAAGACTCCCTCTCATAATCCTAGCAAACCCAGTCCTATGTTTGTTCCAGTACTTCACTTTGTGATTCTGTTATGCCTTTGATGAATGTCCAATTTGCATAGACTGTAATCACTTAAAGGGACTTGGAGATCATCTGGCTCTAGTCACAGGCTTTCTCATTCAGCATATCTAGAGCAAAGAGAGTGGCCCAGTAAATCCTCAACACAGTGAGCCCTCTAGGTGGAACCATACACTGACCTACTGTTCTAATCTAAACAGTCACACACACACACACACACACACACACACACACACACACAAATCATGGACTTACTTGTTACAGCGAACATGGTGGACAGACCTGAATACCAGCCTTCTCTTCATGTTTATAAACCTGGAGTGAAACTAAGGAAACTGACCACTTGGTATGCCATATTTTCCATTATTCAGAGCAAGAGATTCCTCTCGTTTTTTTCCCATGCACACTACCATCCAGTTATGTGTCCATATGTCTTTACCTTGTAAATTTCAGGAGGTATACAATTCAGTCTAGAACAAAATTATACGCACATAGTACACGCATACGCATTCTCAATCTTCCTCACATACACAGGGGCATATACATGCCACACATTTCTGTTTGTGGGAATGGGTAATTGTGCAAACATTAAAAAAATAAAATAAAACCAACAGCTTAACAAGCTAGGAGTGATGTTTTACACAAGTATACTTTGGGCCATTGGAGGAACTGCAGCAGGCTGCCCCTGACCTCTGAAAACACATATCCATATGTGCAAAACATGTTCAACCATTCTCAAGGGCCTCCACATTCTCATCTCACAGTCAATCCATAATTAATCTACATCCCATCAATTAAAAAAGCCCAAGCTATTATATAAACTAGCTGTGAAGTTAAAGCTTGTTCTCAGTATACAGGGGTAGCCCAGATGTACATCAGTTACAGATACCCCCATTTGAGGACAAGAGGAATCACTAAACCTGAACAGCTGTGAAATAAAGATATGCAAACTTCATTACATCAAAGGCCCGTAAGTATCTCTCTGTAATCCTAAAATCTGCCTTCTGGATTTTCTTACATTTTAAAACTGGATAGAGTCAGCTTTCCAACACTGTGAAAAAACATTTGTGGCAATCAATTTCATAAGGAAAAAAGTCAATTGAGACACATTTCAAAGGTTTCAGCCCATGATCATTTAGCCCTGCTGCTTTTCTTCTATGTGGCATAGGACTTCATGATTGCTACACATGATAGAGGACCTCATGGTGGCAAATAAACGGAGAAAGACAGGAGCTGGTGTCTCAATGTCCCTACCAAGTCATATCCTTCAATTGCCTAACTTCTCCCTAAGACCCACCTCCCAATAACACCACAAGATGTGGTTGAAACCTTAAGTATAGGCATCTTTGGGGACATTGCAGATACAAACTAATACAAATTCAGACCCTTCATTCATCTGAGTAACTTTTCCACTATACCCTATATGAATAGAAGTTTGAAGGCCCAATAGCCTCTTTCCTTTTTCTTTCTTATTCCTTTCAGGCTAGGCTGGCGATGTTTCTGCTGGCATAAGAGTCTAAATAACATCTACCATCATGCATATACAATATGAGGCTTCAGACCAATGGACAGAGGCTCGCCTACAAATGAGTATCAGCTGGGTAATCCCATCTGCAGTTTTTGCAACAGTAGCTGGGAGAAAATGCCCTTACATTTCCTGGATGCCACTTGATTTGAGGGCGTCTATGAATCACTCGGGGCACCTTTCATGTGACTTAACACTCTGACCTGTGGCTTTTCCCCAAGTATCTACAAGAGACTCTCAGCCTTCCGCGTCTTCTCTAAGGCATGCTTTCTGAGAGCAGCCCTATTCGTTTCTTCTGAGACACGGATTGCGTGTGAGTTTTTTCTCACTAGCAGGTCTTACTCTGGGCTGGTCTGTGCTTGTATTTCTTTCATTTTGACAGCCCTCCCAGAAACAAGAGGAAGCTGGGTTGCACATGCAGGGCCTTGCCTGGACTTCCCTTTCCACACAGCCGCAGGATGCACCAGCCATTCTCCAGCCAGCCTCCAGCATCCTGCCCATATTGCTTCCAGTTCTCCACAGACAGCTCAGAGAGTCTCTGAGCCTCGTATAAATTTCTCCGCGGTGCCTCATCTCCGCTTCTGTTTGCTCACGTGTTTTTCTGCTGCTTGTCTATCCTAAGCAACCAGGGTCCTTTATTATTACTATTTTCTCTAAACCTGTCTGGTATCTTCCTATTTCCCTATTTAGAACCATTTCAACATTTTCGGGAAGCTACTGCAAGGACACTCACTTTCCGGTCCCTTATGTGTGCATGAGTTTTCTATTTTCCATGCAAAATGCTAGAAACTAATGGTTAATTAATGCTGGTTCATTGGACCCTTTCCCTTTCAGTTCAAGTCGTCTCTGTTTTTATTGCCATAAGATTCTTGATAGGCTGATGGCCTCCACCTGCACTATCAGAGGGTCTCTCTTGAGTTGATAGGAGGCTTTCCCCACAATGCTTCCTAGACAACTCTATCTCCATCATAAATGTAATTTGTTATGGCACTCAGCACCATCCAGGACGGAATTAGGCTAGCACAAGCTGTTAAGGGCTGTGCTGGCTCTAGGGCAGAGATTCTCAACCTATGGGTCATGACCCCTTTGGGCAATCCAAAGGCCCTTTCACAATTAGATATCCTGCATATCAGATATTTATTACAATTCATAACAGTAGCAAGATCACTGTTACGAAGTAGGGATGAAAATAATTTATGGTTGGGGATCACCAAAACATAAGAAACTGTATTACAGCCTCAAGGCATTAGGAAGGTTGTAAACCGCTGCCCTAAGAGAAGAGAATATCCATTTTCTCACTTCTTTGTCCATTTAGATTGTTGGCAGAAGTCACGGTACACACACACACACACACACACATGCATATACACACAGATATGCACACATGAACATATGAACATACACACATGTACACACACATGCCCATGCATATACACACATGCATACACACATGTGAACATTTGCATACACACACATACACATGCAGATGCATATATACTCGTACATACTTACACACAGAAATGCACATACACACACCCAGTTTCTGAGACTCAGCACCTTCTGCTCACAGCACATTATCTCCCCTAACCGTCATGTGGGGTTTTCTAGTTCTCTGCTTTGAAAGATTTACATGATTGGCATTGGGATAGGACCACCTAGGAATGTGAGTGGGAGCAGGATTCTACTCAGCGTGAAGGTGTACTTAAAACTCCAGTGTGCTGCAATACCGAGTGTGCTTCTTCTGTGTCCTAAATTTATACGTCAATCAGAGGAATTAAAAATGGCTTTGGTTCTGATGGAGATTCTACTCAACGGTATGGCAACAAATGCATTAGGAGAGTTCAACATCAACCAGTTGTCTAATACGTTTGCTACATGTCCAGTTAAGGAATTTCTCATAGTATCCCCCTGCAGTTGGCAGGTAGGGGCTCGATTCCTTAAAGAGCCCCCACTTCAGATCTCAGCCCCAAACTCAGGCTTTCCACCGTCGGGTCAAGATGTGTGGGTCAAAGCTTCCCAAGACTCCTCCCACTTCCTTCCCAGGCTTCACCTAA
>NW_024431394.1:0-1107 GCF_017639785.1 Mesocricetus auratus
TGTAAATTTAACTTTTTTTTATTAATATTTTTTTATTTTCCATTTTAAATTTAGATAAGAAACAAGGTTGCTTCACAAGTCAGTACGAGGTCCCTCTCCCTTTCCCTCCCCTCCTCCCGTGCCCTCCCCCCCACCCCCCCGTTATCCCCTCATTCCCCCAGGGAGAGTGAGGCCCTCCATGGGGGTGTCCATAGTCTGTCATTTCATATAGGGCAGGGCCTAGACCCTTCCCCAAGAGTTCAGGGTGAGAGTGCACCTCACATTGTTCTATGGGAGTCCAGAGACCGTGTGTATACTTGGGATGGGTACTGATCTGCTGTCCAAGGCTCAATAGATTACCTAGGCCTCCTCACTGACACCCAGATTCAGGGGGTCTTGATCAGTCCCATGCTGGATTCCCAGGCTGATGCCTGGGATTCAAGAGTTAACCTTTGTCTGGTCAGATGTTTCTGGGGGTTCAACCAGCCCAGTCTTAATCCCTTTGATCATCAGTCCTCCCTTTCTGATACTGGCTTTTTTGAGTTCAGCTCAGTACTTAACCAGCCAGTAAATGAAGTTTCTGTTTCCCAGACTCTCTGGCAATAGGATTGTAGGCTGGCACTCCCCAGATCTATGTCTAAAATCCATATATGAGAGAGTACATGCCATGTTTCTCTTTTTGTGACTGGGTTACCTCACTCAGGATGGTTTCTTCTAGTGTCATCCATTTGCCTGCGAATCTCATGATTCCATTTTTTTCTGCTGAATAGTACTCCATTGTGTAGATGTACCACTTTTCTCTATCCATTCTTCGGGTGAGGGACATCTAGGTTGCTTCCAAGTTCTGGCTATTACAAATAAAGCTGCTATGAACATAGTGGAAGAGACATCTTTGTTATATGAATGGGCATCTTTTGGATATATGCCTAAGAGTGCAGTTGCTGGGTCTTGTGGTAGGAAATGGAAGAAGAAACAAAGCACAAAATCCAAGAAATGGAACAAAAAGCAAACCAAAAAATGCAAGAAATGGAAGAAAGAACAAACCAAAAAATTCATAAAAGGCAACAAACGGACGAACAGATAAACAGAAAATTGCAAGAAGCAATGCAAACGCTGCAAGGGTTGAAA
>NW_024431395.1:0-2592 GCF_017639785.1 Mesocricetus auratus
CACAAACAAGACTAGACATCCAACAGTAGCCATGCCTTAGACCTTTAGGTCTTATGATTTTGGAAGAGTAAGGATAGTATTGAACTCTCTGACCTTAAGCCAATATGGTCCCTAAAACTACTTGCCAGAATTGACTCTCTCCTTCCATCACTTAGGGCCCAGGGATTAAGCTCAGGTCTCCAGGCTTATTAGCAAGCACCTTTACCCACAGAGCCATTTCGCTGGCCCCATTGGTTTGAGTTTTGAGGTAGATTATATCTTAGCCCAGGCTGGAACTCTTGATGCCTACCTTACCATCTCAAATGCTGTAATTACAGGTGTGTACCACCACAAAAAATGCTGCTATGAACATAGTGGAGCAGATGCCCTTGTTGTATGAATTTGCCTCTTTTTCATATATGTCTAAGAGTGGAATTGCTGGGTCTTGTGGTAGATTGAGTCCCATTTTCCTGAGGAATATCCATACTGATTTCCAAAGTGGCTGTACGAGTTGGCATTCCCATCAGCAGTGGGAGAGTGTTCCCCTCTCTCCACATCCTCTCCAGCATTAATTGTCTTCGGGGTTTTTGATTTTAGCCATTCTGAGAGGAGTAAGATGGTATATCAAAGGTGTTTTGATTTGCATTTCCCTGATGTCTAAGGATGTTGAGCACTTTCTTAAGTGTCTCTTGGCCATTTTAGCCTCCTCTATTGAGAATTCTCTATTTAGTTCTGTACCCCACCTTTTAATTGGATCCTTTGGTGTTTTGGAGACTTGCTTCTTGAGTTCTTTGTAAGTTTTGGAGATCAGCCCTATGTCAGATGTGGGGTTAGTGAATATCGTTTCCCATTTTGTGGACTGCCTTTTTGTCTTGTTGACTATGTCCTTTGCCTTATAGAAGCTTCTTAGTTTCAGGAGGTCCCATTTGTTAATTGTCGATCTCAGTGTCTGTGCCACTGGTGTTATGTTCTGGAAGTGGTCTCCTGTACCAACTGGTTGAAGAGAATCTCCCACTTTCCCTTCTAAGAGTTTCAGTGTGGTTGAATTCATATTGAGATCTTTAATCCATTTGACTTAATTTTGTACAAGGCAATAGACATGGATCTATCTGCAGTCTTCTGCATACCAATACCTAGTTATGCCAGCACCATTTGTTGAATATGCTTTCTTTTTTCCATTGTATAGTTTTAGCTTCTTTGTCAAAACTCAAGTGTTCATAGAGGTGTGGGTTAAAATCAGGGTTTTCAATTTGGTTCCATTGTTCTACCTGTCTATTTTTGTGCCAATACCAAGCTGTTATCAGGGCTATAGCTCTATAATAGAGCTTGAAGTCAGGAATGGGGATGCCTCCTGAAGTTCCTTTATTGTATAGGGTTGTTATGGCTATCCTGGGCCTTTTGTTTTTCCATATGAAGTTGATTATTGTTCTTTCAAATTCTGTGAAGAATTGTGCCGGTATTTTGATAGGGATTGCATTGAATCTGTAGACAGCTTTTGGCAAGGTTGCCATTTTTATCATGTTGATCCTACCAATTTAAGAGCATGGGAGATCTTTCCATTTTCTGGTATTCTCTTTGATATCTTTCTTTAAAGACTCGAAGTTCTTGATATACAGGTCTTTCACTTTCTTGGTTAACATTATACCCAGATATTTAATGCTGTTTATGGCTATTATAAAGGGTGATGTTTCTCTGATTTCTTTCTCAGCCACTTCATCTGAAAAAACTCGGCATCAAAGCGCCGGGCACTGAACTGAACCCTCTGCCCAAGAACCGGGGCCAGACCACTGGCTGCAAGCACATGGGGATGCTACTGCAACTCGGGTGCAGAGCATACCGGGCTTTCAGGGAGCACAATATTTATAGAGTTTTAATGGTTACATAAGTATCAGCATAGCAACAGGTATTTAATTGGCTCATCTTGGGGGCAGGGGTAGTTCCCACAGACTAAGTTTCCTGGTATTACCTCACAAAAGACCCCAGCACGCTTCAGCAATTATTATCTGGGTCCCATGACTACTATGGTGATCATAGACACAAGTGGGGTCAGGGGTAGTTGCCAAGGACTAGGTCTCCTGGTATTGCCACATAAAAGACCCTGGCATGCTTCAGCAATTATTATCCGGGTCCCATGACTGCTCTGGTGACCACAGATCCTGTTTGACATCCTGCCAGCTGGGCGAGGCACCTGTTCTGGGTTTTTTTCATTAGGCAACGGCCTGGCCTTGCTTTTCTTTTCCTAGGGGGTCGTGGGTAGGGGTCTTTCAATCATCTGTTTATAAAGGGGCCACTGATTTTTTATTTATTTTTAAATTTAAATTTCAATTAGAAACAAGGTTGCTTCACAGGTCAGTTCCAGGTCCCTCTCTGTTTCCCTCCTCTCCTACCGTGCCCTCCCCTCAATCCCCCCCAATATCCCTCATTTCCCCAGGGACGGTGAGGCCCTCCATGGGGGTGTCCATAGTCTGTAATTTCATCCAGGGCAGGGCCTAGACCCTCCCCCAAGAGTTCAGGGTGAGAGTGCATCTCTCATTGTAGGATGGGAGTCCAAAGTCCATTTGTATACCCGGGATAAACACTATTCTACTACCCAAGGCTCAATAGATTACCTAG
>NW_024431396.1:0-1460 GCF_017639785.1 Mesocricetus auratus
AGAAAAGGATGACTGGTGGTCCGAGGTTCTAAAAGAAATCAATCTAAACAAGCCATGGGGAGCAAGCCGGTGAGCAGCACTCCTCGATGGCCTCTGCATTAGCTCCTGCCTGGTGGTTACTATGCAATTTTAAGTTTCTCTCTTGAATTTCCTCAATGGTTTGTGAATCAGAATATGTAAAGCAAATAAACACTCCCCAAGCCAAGTTACTTTTGGTCATTCTATTTCATCAGAGCAACAAGAACCCTAACTATGACAGCAGCTAAATGTCAGTCACAAATAGGTTTTTATACAAATATTAATAGCATTAATTTTGTTAAGTTGAATGCAATATAAATAATTAATATAAGAATATGATGGAATTAGAGACAAAGCAAAGGTTGCTATGAAATGTATGTGCCTTTCACAGTATGAAGGTATTCAGTAAACTTCAGTTTGAAAACACAATACAAAAGCATACCTGCTCTATATCATGTTTCACAATAATTTTTTAAGTTTAGAAAAGTCTGTGAAAGAACTAACAGCTGTTTAGGGAGGAATAGTCTTTGGATACTCATCTTTTCATTTTCAGTTTAGTTTATTTTTAATGGTTACAGTAAATAAATAGAAACTATTAATTTACAAAAAAAAGAAAAGGATGACTGCAAAATGACTAAGATCCAACTCTTGCTGTTCTGGATTGCTGGGATTAAAGATGTATGCCAAATACTCTGTGCATTATATGGTTTCATATCAGGTAAAATTCAGAGATGGATATCTTTTTTCATGTGCTAATGAGTTTTGTTTTGTTGTTTTGGGATGTAGGGTTTTGATATTGCAGTTACTGAGTAGTCCTTGCTGTCTTGGAACTCTGAACAGTAGACTGGTTCTGTCTCCCAAGACCTTCTGTTGAAGGCTTGTTCCACCACCACCCATACATCAAAAATTAACTACAGGAATTATTTTGTTACATATCAAAATAGGGAACTCTCAGTAGAGGAACCTCAAGATCGCTAAAGTACACTTAAGTAATTGCTCAACATCCTTATCCATCAAAGACACGTTAATCAAGAGAACTCAGAGATACCATCTTACACCTGCCAGAATGTCTAAAATCAAAAATACTAATGAGATTTTATGCTGGAGAGGACTTGAAGAAATGGGAACATTCTTCCACTGCTGGTGGGACTGCATACTTTGGAAATCACTATGGCAATTTCTCAGGAAAATGGGAAACATTCTAGCTCAAGATTCAGCAATTCTAATCTTAGGTACATACCCAAAAGTTGCACATACATACAACAATATCTATGTTCATAGCAGTATTATTTGTAAAGACAGAACCTGGAAGCAAACTACAGAGGGGGGTTTGGGGGAGGGCATGGGAGGAAGGGAGGGAATGGGAGAGGGACCTGGAACTGACTTGTGAAGCAATTTTTTTCTTACCTAAATTTAAACTGGAAAATAAAATTAAAAAAAAA
>NW_024431397.1:0-1607 GCF_017639785.1 Mesocricetus auratus
GATGAGATGCTGAGGGATTCTGGTAGTTTTCTTGTTGGGGAAGTCCTGTGTATATATCAATAAATTACTGCTGGCCAATAGGAATCTTGATAGGTGGGGCTAGGAGTCCAGGAGGATTCTAGGAAGGAGAAACAGAAGAGAGTCAACATGTATCGCCATGGGGGTAGGAAGCCTGGAACTATTCTCCGTTAAGAGACATACTTAGATTAACGATTATGGGGTAATTCCTTAAATAAGAGCTAGCCAGTAAGAGACAAGCAAGGCCAACAGCTTCATAATTAATACATCATCTTGTGTGTTATTTGGGGTCTACAAAGTGGCAGAGCCCAGGTGGCTGGCAGGGTTATACCAAAGTGGCTAGCAAAGAAAAAGCTTCTCTTAACAAAATGGTGATCAGGAGTGTGATCATGAATTTCCACGCAAAACAACAAAAGCTTTAAAGGAATTTTAGAAACAGAACAGAGAGAAGCACAGATTTTGCTAGCAGCATTTTCTCAGGTGTGCTCTGTTTTGCTAGCGATCAAGCCGAGATTCACGTGGCTCGCTTATCAGAGTCTTCCTGACTCGGCATAAAAAGAAAAAACAGCAAGGTTGTTTTAAGAGACTCTGCTAACGATTGAAAGGTGTGTATGTACGGCTGGAAGTGGCAGCTTTTGCTGGATGTCAGCATGGACTGAGGCGGTAAGCTGGAGTCACGCTTACGCCCGCCACCTTGACGAAAAACTGGCAGTTTAAAACAGCTGCGGTTTTACACATAAGACACGTGGCCAGAAAAACATAAAGATTTACAGTAAAGTCAGACTTAAATGAAGAAAAACCTCTAAAGTTTTACAGTGTGTTTAAAAATATACGTGAGATTGAGAGAGAAAATGAAACGACAAAGTGGTAAATAAATACAAAAGCTGGCTGTGGTGGTGCACGCCGGTAGGAATTGTTCCAGAGGCAGAGGCAGGCAGGTTTCCAAAGAGAAATCCTGTCTCAGAGAAAAATAAATAAAAGTGAAAGAAATAAAGTAATAATAGATAAATAAATAAGCCACGTAAAGATGGAAAATACACAGAGAGTCTGGATACTGTACGCTATTGTGTTTTTCAGTTTTTTGCTTGCTCAAGAAGGAACTGCTACTGAAGTACACTTGATTATAAATGCTGCTAAATTAATCCAACTTCTATCTTTTGAAAATGACTTGACTTCAAAATTTAAGTCTTTCTGTTTGCATTTCTATTATGTCATTTTAGTTTGTTCATTTGGCATTATAGTTTTTTAATGATCATGATTGGAACTAGAGAGTTTTTTAAAAATTTTTTTCATGAATACCTTATTGGTGAATGATACCTGTTTTTAAAAGGTAGATAGGAGCTGGAGAGATGGCTCAATGGTTAAGAGCACTGGTTTCTCTTCTAGAAGTGGTGGATTATGATGGAGAAGTTTAAGCTGAATAAACCCTTTCCTCTCCATCTTGCTTTTGGTAATGGTGTTTCATAGCAGTAGAAACACTACCTCGGACAGCCTCTTCTCCCATTCTTGCTGGGATTTTGACTGACTTGATCGTGTGCAGGTCTTGTACATGTAGTCACTGCTGTTTGAGTTCATGTGTGCAGTAGTCC
>NW_024431398.1:0-3120 GCF_017639785.1 Mesocricetus auratus
GTATAATTGTGATGTCATAGTGGACTATAGTGATGTCACAGTGTATAATTGTGTTTCATATGGCAGAATAGTGATGTCACAATGTATATTTGCAGTGTCATGGTGCACTATAGTGTATAATTGTGATGTCATAGAGCAGTATAGTGATGTCACAATGTATAATTTTGATGTCATAGTGCAGTGTAGTGATGTCACAGTTTATAAATGTGATCTCACAGTGCATAACAGTGATGTCACAATGTTTATTTTATGTCATATTGCACTATAGTGATGTAAAAATGGATAATTGTGATGTCATAGTGCAGTATAGTGATATCACAGTGTATGATTGTGTTACATAGTGCAGTATGTTGATATTACAGTGTATAATTGTGATGTCACAGAGCACTAAAGTGATGTCACAATGTATAATTGTGATGTCATGGAACAGTATAGTGTATAGTGTATAGTGTATAATTGTTATAGTGCAGTATAGTGATTTCACGATGTATAATTGTAAAGTTACAGTGCAGTATAATGACATCACAATGTGTAATAGTGATGTCACAGTGTATAATTGTGATGTCATAGTGAAGAATTGTGATGTCACAGTGTAGAATTGTGAACTCACAGTGCAGAATAGTGATGTCACAATGCATGATCATGATGTCACAGAGTACTATGGTGATGTAACAGTGTATAATTGTGATGTCGTAGTTTAGCATAGTGATGTCATAGTGTATAATTTTGTTCAGAGTGGACTACAGTGATGTCACGGTGTATAATTTTGATGTTATAGTGTAATATAGTATATAATTGTGATGTCACAGTGCATTATAATGATGTCACAATGTATAGTTGTGATGCCATAGGCACTTTAGTGGTGTCATAGTGCAGTATAGTGATGTTGCTGTGTATAACTCTGTTGTCACAGTGTACTGTAGTGATGACAAAATGAATAATTGTGATGTCATAGTACAGCATAGTGATATCACAGTTTATAATTGTGATATCATATTACACTATAGTGATGTCACAGTTTATATTTTTGTTCATTGTGCACAATAGTGATGTCACAGTGTATAATTGTGATGTTATGGTGCAATATTTTGATGTCACAGTGTGTAACTGTGATGTCAAAATGTATTTTAGTGATGTCACAGTGTATAATTGTGATGCCATAGTGCCCTCAAGTGATGTCAAATTGTATAAATGTGATTTCACAGTACATTGTAGTGACATCACCGTGTATAATTGAGTTTCATAGTGCAGAATAGTGATGTCTCATTGTACAGCTGTGATGTCATAGTGCACTATAGTGTGTAATTGTGATGTCGTAGTGGACTTAAGTGATGTCACATTGTGTAATTTTGATATCACAGTGCACTCAAGTGATTTCAAATTGTATAAATGTGATGTCACAGTACACTGTAGTGAACTCACCATGTACAATTGAGTTTCATAGTGCAGAATAGTGATGTCACACTGTACAGTTGTGATGTCATAGTGCACTATAGTGTCTAATTGTGATGTCGTAGTGCACTACACTGATGTCATTTCGTGTAATTGTGATATCACAGTGCAAAATAGTGATGTCACAGTGTATAAATGTGATGTCATAGTGCAGCATACTGATGTCACAGTGTATACTTGTGATCCCACAGTGCAGAACAGTGATGTCTCAATGTGTAATTTATGTCATATTGCATTATAGTGATGTAAAAATGGATAAGTGTGATGTCATAGTGCAATATAGTGATGTCATATTGTGTAGTAGTGATGTCATAGCGCACAATAGTGATGTCACATTGTATAATTATGAAGTTACAGTGCAGTATAGTGATGTCACAGTGTATAATTGTGATGTCCCAGTGCAGAATTGTAATGTCACAATGTATATTTGTGAAGTCATAGTCCATTATAGTCTATGATTGTGATGACATAGTGCACTACTGTGATGTCACAAGTTAAAATGTTGATGACACAGTGCAGTATAGTTATGTCACAATGTATAGTTGTGATGTCATAGTCCATTATAGTGTATGATTGTGATGTCATTGTGCTATATCGTGATGTTTCAGTGTATAATTTTGTTTCATAGTGCAGTATGGTGATATCAAAATGTATAATTGTGATGTCATAGTGCATTATAGTGATGTTACAGTGCATAATTTTGATGATGTAATGCACTATAATGATGACAATGTGTGCAACTCTTATGTCATAATGTATTTTAGTGCTGTCACAATGTACAGTTGTGATGTCATAGTGCACTATATTGTATAAATGTGATGTTGTTGTGTGCTATAGTGATGTCACATTGTGTAATTGTGATGTTATACTGCAGTATAGTGATGTCACAGTGTATAATTGTGATGCCATAATGCACTACAGTGATGCCCCATTGTATAATTGTGAAGGTACAGTGAAGTATAATGATGTCACAGTGTATAATTGTGATGTCATAGTACAGTATTTTGATGTCAAAGTGGATATTTGTGATGGCATAGTGTAGTATAGTGATGTCACAGTGTATAATTGTTATATACAATATAGTGGTGTCACGATATATAATTGTGATGTCATATTGCACTACAGTGATGTCACAAGGTATAATTGTGATGTCATCGTGCAGCATAGTGATGTTTTAGTGTGTAATTTTGAGGTCACAGTGCCCTATAAT
The DNA here is from genome assembly GCF_017639785.1 of Mesocricetus auratus. Lineage (NCBI taxonomy): Eukaryota > Metazoa > Chordata > Mammalia > Rodentia > Cricetidae > Mesocricetus > Mesocricetus auratus. The sequence goes on from NW_024431398.1 coordinate 2,663, forward strand.
GATATTACCATGGATAATTTTGATGTCATAGTGCACTATAGTGATGTCACACTGTATAATTGTGATGTCACAGTGCACTCTAGTGATGTCACAAGATATATTTGTGGTGTCACAGTGCAGTGTAGTGATATCAGAGTATATAATTGTGATGTAACAATGCAGAATTATGATGTTCCAATGTATATTTGTGATGTCATAGTCCATTATATTCTGATTGCGATGTCATAGTGCACTACATTGATGTCACAATGTAAAATGATGATGACACAGTGCAGTATAGTGATTTCACAATGTATAGTTGTGATGTCATAGTTCATTATAGTGTATGACTGGGATGTCATAGTGCAATATAGTAATGCTACAGTGCATAATTGTGTTTCATAGTGCAGCATGGTGTTATCTCAGTGTATAATTGTAATGTCACAGTGTACTATAGTGATGTCACAGTGTATAATTTT
>NW_024431399.1:0-7825 GCF_017639785.1 Mesocricetus auratus
GCGCTACCGTCTCGCCAGCAAGAACGACGCAGAACACTCGGATCCTTCTGCAGTAAAGCTTTAATGCATCTTGAGAGATAGATGATCAGCTTCTTAGAGGGAGACCCCAAGCTAAGAAACCCAGCCCCTTATATAAGCCTAGGAGCTCCGAGTGAGACGTGTAGAGCCGGGATTGGTGGTTTGCACATCACCCCAGATGACGCCACGGGAGAGGCACAGCTTAAACGGTTAACTCCAACTGACAGCAGATGTCAGCGCCATCTTCTAACGGTTAACTCCAACTGACAGCAGATGTCAGCGCCATCTTCTAACGGCAATAGCGATAGCGAGGGCGGCTCCTCACATCCCCCTATTCATTTATTTTTGAAGCAATAGGACACCCACAACTTTGGAGTGGAGATAGAGGTCAAATCCCCATGTGCAAATTCGGAACATGTACAAAGCTCCTCTCCAGGGTCTTATCCCCAGAGAGAGCCCTGACCAGTCCGATGTCGTTTTTCTGGGGGAAGGAGATCATGACATAGAACCTTCATGCAAGATGACTTATCTCCCAGGAGAAAGTCGTTATACCGCAGACCTCTCCTGTGCAGTGCTTAGCCTTGCAACTCCTTGGGCTGCTGAAGCCTACCCACTCTATCCCGTGCAATGAGACTAGCCTCGTGGGGTGCAAGAGCTGGGAGGCCAGCGACCTATTGCTTTAACATGGTTAACCAAATGTCAGGGGAGGCTCCGTGTTCTAAGGCAGCAAGTGCTTGTGCCACCACCACTTTGTCTCTTTTGTTTGGGCTCTGAGCTTACACACCATCCAAAGCATCAACACTATTCCACAGCAGAGAACTAGGCTAAATGATCCTACCCCCACCCATTCCTTAAAATAAGAAAATGCAGATGAAATCCAGGAGGAGAGGCCTTCCATCAGAGAAAGATCCAGATGCGTCGAATTCACTTGCAGGATCGCCATTCTCAACTCACGGAGTGTCTGCTCAAACTCAAAAGTCCAATTCTGTAATAAATGTTGAGACAGGGCTTGTGACAGGTTAGCTGCTCTTGTAAAATTCTCATATTGTACTGAAGTGACACAAAGGCCAGGCAAATTTTGTTCACATCCCAATTGGGCCATCTGCCACAATATATCCAATTTGTTCCTGAACCAAATTAATCTGTTGGTTTACCAACATCAGGCCTCCTTGTATCTGAGAATTGGCAGTGGCCTGTTTATCTAGGGTCATGGTCACAGTGGCCTATAGTTCATTAATGGTTTGAGTTGTCTGCACAGTGGCAGAAAGTGCAAGGGCCGAGGCGGTAACCGAAGCAGTAACCGCGGCGGTGGCTATCAGGCCCACAATAATAGCAGAGATCCCAAAAATCTCGCTTTTCCCTAGACAAACTCAAATTACTTGGCGTCTCAACAGGAACTGGAACAAATCGAGGCATGCGCATTACCAAAGCAAAAGGGTGCTTAATAGCATCCCAGCATAATGCATAAAAACAATTCTAAGCAGAGCAATTTATTTCTTTCTGATTCTTACCTAAGGTATCATTACTCACAACCCAAATAAAGGGCAGCTGAATAATTAGTTCTCTTAAAAGTGGTATACTTAACATTGGAGGAGGACCAATCAGATGATCCATAGCTCTGTCCCTCACTCAGACTGTTGCCTAATGCCCCTTTCCAATCAAAAGTAATCTGTCCCTTCTCACTATCATAGGAGAAAGATCAGTACAGCTTCCATTAATTCAAAAGGATTAGCATTAGATCTTTCTGGATCCATATGAATAAAATTATCCTTTAATGAAGAAATCACAGTAAAGCACAAGCTTCCTACTAATGACAAGGTTCTCTCATCCTGAAAACTCTGTATCTGAGGATCTAAAGGCAAAAAGGCAAGCCCCAACTCTCTATTAGTTGTGAAAAATCTAGGGAACACCTGGGCATTCTGCATCACAGGCATCGGTAGGGGGAAGGTAGACATTATGGCCCACCATAACTCTCCCATCATACTAGGAACCATCATCCCGAGTAGGAGAGTCTTCATCACCCACTTGGCCTCCATCCTTCTTATTCTGGAGTTGTGAAGGAGCTCTTCGAGTGAGTCTTTCAGGGATCCACAGGGGGTTTTCTTCCTCCTGTGGAAAAACACACACAGCTCCCCTGGATCTTATAAGAATAGGATCCGGGCCTTTCCATTCATTAGGCTCTAAACTGTGGCGATCAGCCGCAGTGTGGCCTTGGGCATCAGAGTTCAAGAAATTAAGGGTAAAAAGTGCCATGGATACAGCAACTCTTGGTACCGAGGGTAGAACATCCTCAATACTCCCCTTTTGTTTAATCAGATATGATTTGAGTGTACGATGGGCACGTTCCACAATGCCCTGTCCTTGAGGGTTATAAGGTAGGCCAGTTAGATGGGTAACATCCATTTGCCGACAAAACTGTCGGAATTTTTGAGAGGTATATGCTGGTCCATTGTCTGTTTTTAAAATTCTGGGTTTTCCCCAAGCACTCCAGGCCTCAAGGCAATGTTGAATCACATATGAGGCCTTTTCCCCTGTTAGGGGCATGGCGAACATTACACCAGAACAGGTGTCAACAGAAACATGAACATATTGAAGCCTTCCAAAAGAGGGAATATGAGTAACATCCATCTGCCACATCTGCAATGGTCTAATGCCACGTGGGTTTATTCCCATGTGGGGAGTAGGTAAGAATTCGCAGCAATTCTGGCATTGAGTAACAATTTCCCTAGCCTGTTTCCTGGATAGAGCAAAACGACGGCGCAAGGTCTCAGCCGTCACATGAAAGCGCTGATGGAATTCTTTTGCTGCTTGTGTGTGGGTAGACAAGGCAGCGGCCACCAGCTTTGTAGCCTTGTCCGCTAAGTCATTCCCTAAGGACATGGGACCTGGGAGTCCAGAATGTGCTCGGACATGGGTAATGAAAACAGGAAATCTCCTATTTAACAAGGCAGCTTGTATCTTCTGAAAGATGTTAGCAACTCTGCTGGAGGATCTTATTATTCCAGCTATCTCAAGGAGATTAACTGCATTAACCACATAAGAGGAATCTGATACAATATTGAGGTGTCCTGGAAAAGCCTCAAGAACCTCCAGTACTATCAGACATTCTACAACTTGAGGTGAAGTTTCATTATATTGTTTAGATATAACCCTATCCTTGACCACATAAGCTCCCATACCAGTTTTTGATCCATCAGTGTACACCACAGTCCCATCTGGGAGTGGGTCTTTAGCTGTCACTTGTGGAAACACTATAGCCTGGTTTAGGGCAAACTGTAAAATTGGATGCTTTGGAAAATGATTATCAATTTGTCCTGAAAAGGAAGTAACTAAAACTGCCCAATCACTAGATGTGGCTGCCAAGGTCTGAACTTGTGCAGCAGTATAAGGCACAATCAAGGAATCAGGATCCCTGCCAAAATGTGTAACAGCTGCTTTTATTCCGCGAAGCGCGAGCTGTGCAACAGCATCAGGGTACCAGTCAATAATCTTAGCAGGGGAAGCATTTGGATGAATCCAAAGTAATGGTCCATGTTGCCACAGGACTGCAGTTGGCAATTGAGCTGTCTTAAAAACACACAGATTAAAAGGTAGTGACTCCTCAATACGTTGTAATTGTGCTTCCTGTAAGGCCTCTTCCACCATCTGTAAGGCTCGGTGGGCGGCAGGGGTAAATTTTCTGGGTGAGGAGATATGAGGCTCACCCTCCAGGAGATCGAAGAGGGGTTTTAGATCAGCAGATGGAATTTTTAAAAAGGGCCTCAACCAATTTATATCTCCCAGAAGTTTCTGAAAATCATTTAATGTTTGTAAGTGGTCTTTGCGAATTTCTATTTTCTGAGGAACTATATTTTTGGGAGTAATCATTGAGCCAAAAAAGAGCCCTTTATCTGCAATTTGAACCTTTTCTGAGGCAATCTCTAATCCCAGCTGTTTTAATTCAGCCACCAGCATGGGGAAAGCCTTTTGTAAAACATCTAACTCTTTGTGACAAATAAGAATATCGTCCATATAATGGATAACGATTAAAGATGTAAATTGCTTCCTAATTGGCTCCAAAGCCTCCTGCACATACAGCTGACATATTGTTGGGCTATTGGCCATGCCTTGCGGCAGTACCTTCCACTGAAATCTCTTGTCTGGTTCCATATGATTAAGAGAAGGGATAGTGAAGGCAAACCTTGGTCTATCCCGTGGGTAAAGTGGAATAGAGAAGAAACAATCCTTAATATCTATAATAATAAGCTTCCAATCTTGAGGAAGTGCAGAAAGCAAAGGAAGGCCTCTTTGAACAGGGCCAAAAAGATGCATCTGATTGTTAATGGCCCGCAGGTCGTGGAGTAATCTCCACTTCCCAGATTTCTTCTTAATAACAAAAATTGGTGTATTCCATGGGGAGGTAGAAGGCTCTAGATGCCCCAGCCGTTCCTGTTCTTGCACTAATCTTGTGACAGCCTCTAATTTTTCAGAGGATAGAGGCCATTGAGAGACCCATAACGGCTCCTTTGTTTTCCATGGTATGGGTCGTGAAGCCTCAACGGCCCCTAAATAAAACCCAGTCCTTTTCTACCCTGATTTCCATGTTGCGTAATGGGTTTTATTCTGCCTTGTTCTTGCCTACCCAAGCCTCTACCGTGTGTATACCCCATCTTTGCCATAATGGCTGATGCCTTGGGGGAGTATTCATTAGTTAGGGTCATGCCCATGGCTTGTAACACATCCCGTCCCCATAAATTTACAGGGAGTGGCAACACATAGGGGGTAAAACATCCCTGTTTGCCCTCAGCATTCCGCCAGGTTAAGGCTGAGGCACTGATGGCAGGAGAGGACTGGTATCCAAGACCTTGTAGAGAATGAGATGAAACAACAGTGGGCCAAGACTTTGGCCACCAATGGAGTGAAATAATGCTTTTGTCTGCTCCCGTATCCATTATCCCTTCAAATTCTTTTCCATTAATTAACAATTTTATTGTAGGTCTCTCATTTAGGGGTATAGCCAGATAGGCTGAATCACTTCCAGAAGATCCCATAGCCCTTTTTTGTAAAGTGTAGGTTTCTCCATCCCCGAGGGAGGGCAGCAACACCAGTTGTGCAATTCTATCTCCCTGCTTTATAGAAAATACACCCCGAGGGCTCGAACAGAGAACTTGAATCCCCTCTTTATGATACGGGTCAACAATTCCAGGATATATAATGAGTCCCTGTAAAGTTAAGGAGCCACGGCCCAGAATAAGCCCAATGGTGGCAGGGGGCAAAGGTCCAGGGGAATGGACTGGGACCGGTTGAACATTCATTTGGGGCATGAGTAAGAAGTCGGAGGTGGCATGCAAGTCCATTCCGGGGGTTCCTCGGAAACCTCTACTTCCTCTTGATTGCTTTTCTGAAATTGGTTCCCATATTTCTGAGGGCCCTGGGACCACGGGCCCCGTGACCCGTTTTTTGATTGGGGTACCTTGGGTTCTTCAATAGGGGGCAGAAGCCTCCCTTTTACATCCCGGACTGACCTGCATTCGCTAGCCCTATGATAACCTTTACCACAACGATGGCAAAACTTCGATTCTCTTGTTCTTTCAGGGGCTTGACAATCTTTCTTAAGGTGCCCCATTCTCCCACAATTAAAAGAAGCTTTTCGACTAGATAAATCTCTATACCTGTGCGTTTGTAAAATGGCGGCAGCTAGTCCTGCATTGGTTAGGGGTCCCCCCAGCTCCCTGCACACTCTGAGCCAATCTTGTAAACCTTTGCATTTGCGAGGGGCGATAGCCCCTCGACATTCCTGGGTTGCTTGTTCATAGACAAGTTGCTCAATCAGGGGCATAGCTTGTTCTGAATCACCAAAGATGCGACTGGCGGCCTCTGTCATTCTGGCCACAAAGTCTGAAAATGGCTCTTGGGGTCCTTGGACAATCTTTGTAAGGTGTCCACTGGACTCTCCCCTTTTTGTGAGGGCCTTCCGTGCTTTAATAGCGGCGGCCGACACCTGACCATAGACACCCCAGATGTAGTTGGTTTGATTAAGGGCATGTTGACCCTGACCTGTCAGCATTTCAAATGTCCACTGCCTCTGATTCTCATCTTCAGCCGTGGCATTAACTCTAGCTTGTGCCTGGGCTGCATCATACCAGAGAGCCTTCCATTCCATGTATTGTCCCATGTTGGGAAGCACTGCTTTCACTGTCGTCTGCCAGTCAGTGGGAGTCATGGCAAAATTAGCAAGCCTTTCTACCTGTAATGTGGTAAAGTTAGCATTGACCCCATAATTACGAACGGATTCGGCCAATTCTTTGATTTGATTGTAATCTACAGGGGTATGTACTCTTCCGCCTTCCGCATTCTCGAATACTGGAAAAGCCACTTGTATTTTTCTCCGTTCCTCTAAAGGTAAAAAGGAGTCAGTACCAGTATTCAGCCGAAGCTCATACTGCGGAGGCGCTGAGGGGCGTGAGCCCGCCGGATTTATAGGCGGTGGCCTCACATTCATTTTTGTTTTCAGCGGCCGGTGTCTATCAGGGTGATATCTTTCTTCCTCATACCGTGCCACCTCCTCCTCTAGACCACCTTCTCCGCTAGAATACAGAGTGTCAGAATCAGAATTATCTAGCTCCAAGGCTTCTAGCTCTACTGTAGGGTATAGACTAGATTCTGGCTTTTTCTTTTTCTTAGATTTGTTAGGGGGTGAATGATCACTCCCTTCTTTCTCTCCCCCTTTCTTAACTTCTTGGGGAGGGCCTTTTTTCTTAGACATGTCTTTCCTTTTGCGAGCTCCCATTCTCTCATTCCGTTCAGTTTCTGACATGCTATCCTGAACTTCCTCTAAGGTTCCCTGACTTTCTATTATAGCAGGGTGACAGGCCTCATCCTCCAAGCAGTTTTTAACTAGCTTCCAAATGGCTTTGGTACCTAAGTGGAGATCTCCTTCTGCATGCTTCCTGTTTAGTTCTTTACCTAGCTTGTTCCATGAGGCCACAGTGAGGGACCCGGAACAAGCATACCATGGTGCCACTCTATCTACCTCCTTCACAAAATTTTGAAGTGTTCATGGTGCAATTTTAAGATCTCTTTGTTTTAGCACAGTCTGTAGGGCAGTAACCACTGACTGTGACAACCCCATCGCGCTAGCGGCTTATCTAAAAACGGCGCTCAACTCCGTTACCAGACTGACAGCACCAGACTGACAGCACCAGACTGACAGCACCAGACTGACAGCACCAGACTGACAGCACCGTTCTGTCAGCACCAGCCACGATGAAGGAGAAGGACAAACAGGACTAGCACCAAAGCCTCCACTGACCCGTCCCACGGTGATGACAAACTAAGGCCAAAGTCGAGAAAGGGGTGTTCAGGATAAAGCATACCTCTCTGAACTTACGTCCCTGCAGTTCTGAATCCGCCCCGTCTTCCGAGGGGTCTCCCGCGGCGCCGGCGATGTTGAAGAGTTCCCGGGTTTCGGCACCAGATGTCCCGCGCTACCGTCTCGCCAGCAAGAACGACGCAGAACACTCGGATCCTTCTGCAGTAAAGCTTTAATGCATCTTGAGAGATAGATGATCAGCTTCTTAGAGGGAGACCCCAAGCTAAGAAACCCAGCCCCTTATATAAGCCTAGGAGCTCCGAGTGAGACGTGTAGAGCCGGGATTGGTGGTTTGCACATCACCCCAGATGACGCCACGGGAGAGGCACAGCTTAAACGGTTAACTCCAACTGACAGCAGATGTCAGCGCCATCTTCTAACGGTTAACTCCAACTGACAGCAGATGTCAGCGCCATCTTCTAACGGCAATAGCGATAGCGAGGGCGGCTCCTCACA
>NW_024431400.1:0-5011 GCF_017639785.1 Mesocricetus auratus
ACACCAGGGAACTCCTACAGCTGATAAATACTTTCAGCAAAGTGGCAGGATACAAGATAAACTCAAGAAAATCAGTAGCCCTACTATATACACATAACAAAAGTGCTGAGAAAGAAATCTGAGGACCATTGCCCTTTACAATGGCCACAACAAACATAAAATACCTTGGGGTAACTCTAACTAAACATGTGAAAGCCCTGTATAGCTAAAAATTGAGTCATTAAAGAAGACACCAGAAGGTGGAAAGATCTCCCATGCTCTTTGATAGGTAGGAACAACATAGTAAAAATAACAATCTTACCGAAAGCAATATACAGATTTAATGCAATCCCCATTAAAATTTAAGCACAATTCTTCACAGACCTTCAGAGAATAATAATCAACATTATATGCAAAAACAAAAGACCCAGGATAGCAAAAAAACATTATTCAACAAAGCAATATGTGGAGACATCACCATCCCTGATTCCAAGCTCTATTATAGAGCTGTAGTCCTGAAAAGAGTTTGGTATTGGCACAAAAATAGACAGTTAGATCAATAGAATCTATTGAACACCCTCATATTAACCCAAACATGTAGGAACATCTGATATTCTCAAAGAAGCTTAAAATATACAATGGAAATAGAAAGCGTCTTTAACAAATTGTGCTGGCATAAACGGATGCTGGCATGTAGAAGAATGCAGATAGATCTATGTCTATCACCATGCACAAAACTTAAGTCCAAATGGATCAAAGACCTCAACTGAGAAGCTCCTGTAAGGCAAAAGACACAGTCATCAAGACAAAAAGGTACCCCACAGATTGGGAAAAGTTATTCACCATCCCCACTTCTGAAAGAGGGCTGATTTCCAAAATTTACAAAGAATTCAAGAACCAAGTCTCCAAAACACCTAAAGATCCAATAAAAATGTGGTATAGATCTAAGTAGAGTATTCTTAATAAAGGAGACTAAAATTACTCAGAGACACTTGAGAAAGTGCTCAACATCCCTACCCATCTGGGAAATGCAAATCAAAACAACTCTGAAATACCATCTCATTCTTGTCAGAATGGCTAAAATAAAAAACGCCATTTATAGTTTGTGGAGGAGAGTATGTGGGTAGAGGGGAACACTCTTCCACTGCTGGTGGGAGTGCCTACTTGTACAGCCCCTTTGGAAATCAGTAGAATCCAGTGGCAGAAAGGGAGAATTGATGGGCAAAGTCGTTAGGAGTGGGCTGGTTTAACCCATAGAAACAGTTGACCTGAACAAGGGGGGAGATCTTGGACTCCAGATTGATGACTGTGTGGAAAGCATGGGACTTACCCAGATTCCCTGAATGTGGGTGACAGTGATGAGGCCTAAGTAATCTATGGGGCTTGGTTAGTATTTATCCATGGCACACAAATAGACATTGAGTGCCCATGCCACAATATCGGAGGCTTCTTAGCTGGGTCTCTTGTGGGAGGGCCTAGGCCCTGCCCTGGATGAAATGACAGTTACCAGAGATCCACCATGGAATGCCTCACCCTCCTTGATGATTAGAGATTTCTGTTTTGGAAGAAGATGCAGCAGATTTGCTTTGTTTCCTAGGAGAGATTTCTGGATACAGAAATCCAACAGCTGATGAGTTATGAGGAATTCTACTTAGCAGGGAGACCATGTTCATTCCACATGACATCAGGACCCCTTCCCAGAAATTCCATTGTATCCTGGAGAACATGGAATCCAGTGATGTGACCTGTGTTGTAGCAACGCCAACTACCTTTGGAGAGTCCTTCAGTTCCCATAACTTTCAACAATGAACATGTTATCAAGCCTGGCAAATCAGGAGACAGATGAGAGAAGCAGAAGGCCAATGTTCAGCCTCAGTTTAAACTATCAAACAAGGAAATGTTCAAAAGGAATAACACTACTTGCTGGGAAGAAGATTGGGAGCCCCATGGAAAGGGTTTCTCTACCCTGAATTTCAGGTAATGGGGCAGAGGAATAAGGGTCTCACGTGAGAAATTGGACTTTACATCAAGACAGGGCTTCTGAAATTCAAGGATTCCAGGCTAGTAATTTGTGTCTCCCAGAGACCAGGGAATGGCATGGCAAACATTGTTCTCCTTTGAGTTCTTTATTTACAATCTTAAAGTACAATGATGGTTGGTGGAGGTTCAGCCTCAAAATTAGTCCTGCAGTAGAGAGGGATTACTGGAGTGTGCCCAGCTCCAGGGAGGTCATCACTGTATTTCAACACAATTGGATAACCTTTAGTACTGGGCACCTTCTCTCTATACAGAATTGTCATTGAGGTGATTTTGTTTGTCTGGTGAATATTTTCTTCACCTGCACTGCTTCAAACAATCGATAGCCATGTGCTTAGAGTGACATATCAGGATATTTGTGGTTCTCAAAAAGAACTGAGTGCCTGTGGACTATGGTTATTGCTTCCTAGCTTCTAAACACACAGACATCTGAATTCTAGAGGTCGGTCGTGTCTTGTTCCTGATTTTAGCAGAATTGAGTTTCTGTCTATTTAATTTTATGTTAGCTGTTGGTTCGCTGTATATGGATTTTATTATGTTTAGGTATGTTCCTGTTATGCTAGTTCTCTCCAGGACCTTTATCATTAAGGGGTGTTGGAATTTGTCAAATGCTTTTCTATTTCCATACGGGTTATAGGTCTATTTAAATTGCTTATCTGTTCTTGATTTAATTTTGGCAAATAATATCGAGTCAGAAAATTGTCCATTTCCTTTAAGTTTTCAATTTTGTGGAGTACAGGTATCAAAGTATGACCTGAATTTTCTCTGAATTTCCTCAGAGTCTGGTGTTATGTCTTCCTTTTCATTTCTGATTTTGTTAATTTGCATGTTCACACTCTGCTGTTTGGTAAGTTTGTCTATATTGCTGATTTTGTTAAAGAATAAACTGTTCGTTTCATTGATTCTTTGTATTGTTTTCCTAGATTACACTTCATTGATTTCAGCCCTCAATTTTAATATTTCCTGGTGTCTACTCCTCCTGGGCGAGTTTACTTCTTTGTGTTCTAGAGCTCTAAGCTTTGCGGTTAATTCTCTAGTGTAACTATTCTCCAGTTTCTTCATGTGGGCACTTAGTGCTATGAACTTCCCCCGTAGCACTGCTTTCAAAGTGTCCCATAGGTTTGTGTATGCTGTGTCTTCATTCTCATTGAATTCTACGAAGTCTTTAATTTCTTTTTTTATTTCTTGTTTTACCCAGGAATGGTGTAAGTGTGCATTATTCAATTTCCATGAGTTTGAAGGGTTTCTGCAATTTGTGTTGTTAAATTCTAATTTTAACATTTCATGGTCTAATAAGATGCATTGAGTTATTCCAATTTTTTGTGCCTGATGTGGTTTGATGTTGCCTAGTATGTGGTCTATTTTTGTGAAGGTTCCCTATGGTGGTGAGAAGAATGTATATTATTTTTTATGTGGATGGAATGTTCTATAGATGTCTGTTAATCCCAATTGAGTCATAACTTCTAATAGACCCTTTGCTTCTTTGTTAAGTTTCTGACTCATATTCCTGTCTAGTGGTGACAGTGGGGTATTGAAGTCTCCCACTATAAGTATGTACGGCTTTATATGAGGTTTGAGTATTGGTAATGTTTCTTTGATGAACGTGGATAAATTTGTATTTGGGGCATAGATGTTCAGAATTGAAACTTCTTCTTGGTGGGTTTTTCCTGTGATGAGTATGTAATGCCTCCTTCAATCTCTTTTAATTGATATTACTTTAAAGTCTAATTTGTTCGATATTAGGATTGTTACCCCTGCTTTTTTCTTGGGTCCATTAGATTGTAAAATCTTTTCCCAACTTTTAACTCTGAGGTAATGTGTTTCCTTGAGGGTGAGGTGTGTTTCTTGTATGCAGCAGAAGGATGCGTTCTGTCTTCGAATCCATTCTGTTCGCCTGTGTCTTTTTAAAGGTGAGTTAAGCCTGTTAATATTGAGGGAAATTAATGACCGTTGATTGCTCATTCTTCTTTCATTTGGAATGGTTGTTGGTAGAATTGTGTGGAATTGCATCCCTTTTTTCTTTTTTCTGTTGGTAAAATGGGATTATCCACTTCTTATGTTTTTCTTGTTGTAATTAACTTCCTAGGATTTAATTTTTTTCTTCCAGAATTTTCTGTAGGGCTGGGTTAGTGGATATTCATTGTTTGAACCTAGTTTTTTCATGGAATAACTTGTTTGCTCCATGTATAGTGATTGATAGCTTTTCTGGATATATTGGTCTGGGCTGGTATCCATGGTCTATTAGTGTTGGTATCATATCTATCCAGGACCAATTGGCTTTCTGAGTTTCCATGGAGAAGTCAGGTATAATTCTGATAGGTTTGCCTTTTTATGTTACTTGGTATTTTTCCTTTGCTGCCATTAATATTCTTTCTTTATTCTGTATACTTGGGGACTTGATTATGTGTGAAGGGGACTTTTTTGTGGTACACTCTATTTGTTGTTCTGTAAGTTCCTTGTACCTTCGTTGGGATGTACTTCTTTTGGTTGGAAAAGTTTTCTTCTATGATTTTGTTGAATATGTTTTCTGACCCTTTGAGGTGGTTTTCTTCATCTTCTTCTATACCTATTATCCTTAGATTTGGTCTTTTCTTGGTGTCCCATATTTCCTGGATATTTTGTTTTAGGGATTTGTTGGACTTAAGATTTTCTTTGGTAGATGACTCACTTGCTCCTAGTGTATCTTCAACACCGGAGATTCTCTCTTCCATCTCATGTATTCTGTTGGTAATGCATGTATCTGCAGTACCTTACCATTTGCCCAGCTTTTCTCTTTCCAGCCTTCCTTCAGATTATGTGTTTTTTTATTGTCTCTATTTCAGTTTTCAACCCTTGCACAGTTTGAATCGTTTCTTGCAAATTTTAGTTTATTTTTCATCAACTTGTTGCATTTTATGAATTTGTTAGTTTGTTTATTCTTCCATTTTTTGCAATTTTCAGTTCTTTTTCTTCCATTTCTTTGATGGATTGTCCTATATCCTCTTTTATGGCCCAG
>NW_024431401.1:0-1151 GCF_017639785.1 Mesocricetus auratus
CTCCATTGTGTAAATCTACCACAATTTCTCTATCCACTCTTTGATTAAGGGGCATCTAGGTTGTTTCTGGGTTTTACCTATTAAAAATAATGCTGCTATGAACATAGTTGAACAGATGTCCTTAGTGTATGAATGTGCATCTTTTGTGTAAATGCCTGAGAGTAGAATTGCTGGATCTTGTGGTAGACCCATTCTCATTTTCCTGAGGAATCTCCATACTGATTTCCAAAGTGTCTATATGAGTTGGCACTCCCACCAGCAGCGAAAGATTGTTCCCTTTCTCCTCAACCTCTGCGGTACAGTCTATTTGGTGTTCTATAAGCTTCTTATATCTGCATATACATTTGCTCCTTTAGTTTGGGAAAGTTTTATTCTATGTTTTTTTAATGTGTTTTCTGTGCCATTGAGCTGGTATTCATTTTCTAATCCTATAATCCTTAATTTTGGTATTTTCTTGGAATTCCAGATTTCCTACACAATTTGTATTATGGCACTGTTGCCTTTAATGTTTTCTTTGGCCAATGAATCTATATCTTCTATCATATTTTTAATATTCGAAAGTCTCTCTTCCTTCTATTGAATTCAGTTTGTGTAGGTTGTATCTATTGTTTCTGTTCGTTTACCCAGAGTTTCCATTTCCAGAATTTCCTCCATTTGTGCTTGCCTTTTTGCCTCCATTTCAGTTTTCAAGTCTTGCACTAGTTGTTTTTTGCATGAATTTCTTAACTTTAATTAAGGAACTTATAGATTTCTCCCAATTTTTGGAGTGTCTTTTCCTCCATTTCTTTAAGGGAATTCTTCATTTCTTCTTTAAGGACCTACTTCATCTTTATCAAGTTATTTTAAGGTTGTTGTTGTCTGCTTCCTTTGTATCGGGATGGCCAGGGTTCCTAATGTAGTACTAGTAGGCACTTACATTTCCACATTGTTATTAAGGATGTTAAATTTATTCTTGTATCGATGTCTACCTACATGCTTGGTATAGGCAGTGATTTTGCTGTTTGATCCAACCCACTTAGTTCACTTTCTCATCCCCTCTGTACAGTGGATATCTCTGTCCCAAGGAGTAGCTCTTAAAATTTTCTCCCTCAGTATTCTTTCTCATTCCTCTCACCCATTACTAGAAATGCGCAGGCAATAGATAATCTAAA
>NW_024431402.1:0-2746 GCF_017639785.1 Mesocricetus auratus
CCTTTCCAATCAAAAGTAATCTGTCCCTTCTCACTATCATAGGAGAAAGATCAGTACAGCTTCCATTAATTCAAAAGGATTAGCATTAGATCTTTCTGGATCCATATGAATAAAATTATCCTTTAATGAAGAAATCACAGTAAAGCACAAGCTTCCTACTAATGACAAGGTTCTCTCATCCTGAAAACTCTGTATCTGAGGATCTAAAGGCAAAAAGGCAAGCCCCAACTCTCTATTATTTGTGAAAAATCTAGGGAACACCTGGGCATTCTGCATCACTGGCATCGGTAGGGGAAGGTAGACATGATGGCCCACCGTAACTCTCCCATCATACTAGGAACCATCATCCCGAGTAGGAGAGTCTTCATCACCCACTTGGCCTCCATCCTTCTTATTCTGGAGTTGTGAAGGAGCTCTTCGAGTGAGTCTTTCAGGGATCCACAGGGGTTTTCTTCCTCCTGTGGAAAAACACACACAGCTCCCCTGGATCTTATAAGAATAGGATCCGGGCCTTTCCAGAGATCAGTCAAGACATCTTTCCATTTTACCATTTCTTTTGGCCTATCAGGCTCTAAACTGTGGCGATCAGCCGCAGTGTGGCCTTGGGCATCACAGTTCAAGAAATTAAGGGTAAAAAGTGCCATGGATACAGCAACTCTTGGTACCGAGGGTAGAACATCCTCAATACTCCCCTTTTGTTTAATCAGATATGATTTGAGTGTACGATGGGCACGTTCCACAATGCCCTGTCCTTGAGGGTTATAAGGTAGGCCAGTTAGATGGGTAACATCCATTTGCCGACAAAACTGTCGGAATTTTTGAGAGGTATATGCTGGTCCATTGTCTGTTTTTAAAATTCTGGGTTTTCCCCAAGCACTCCAGGCCTCAAGGCAATGTTGAATCACATATGAGGCCTTTTCCCCTGTTAGGGGTGTGGCAAACATTACGCCAGAACAGGTGTCAACAGAAACATGAACATATTGAAGCCTTCCAAAAGAGGGAATATGAGTAACATCCATCTGCCACATCTGCAATGGTCTAATGCCACGTGGGTTTATTCCCATGTGGGGAGTAGGTAAGAATTCGCAGCAATTCTGGCATTGAGTAACAATTTCCCTAGCCTCTTTCCTGGATAGAGCAAAACGGCGGCGCAAGGTCTCAGCCGTCACATGAAAGCGCTTATGGAATTCTTTTGCTGCTTGTGCATGGGTAGACAAGGCAGCGGCCACCAGCTTTGTAGCCTTGTCCGCTAAGTCATTCCCTAAGGACATGGGACCTGGGAGTCCAGAATGTGCTCGGACATGGGTAATGAAAACAGGAAATCTCCTATTTAACAAGGCAGCTTGTATCTTCTGAAAGATGTTAGCAACTCTGCTGGAGGATCTTATTATTCCAGCTATCTCAAGGAGATTAACTGCATTAACCACATAAGAGGAATCTGATACAATATTGAGGGGTCCTGGAAAAGCCTCAAGAACCTCCAGTACTATCAGACATTCTACAACTTGAGGTGAAGTTTCATTATATTGTTTAGATATAACCCTATCCTTGACCACATAAGCTCCCATACCAGTTTTTGATCCATCAGTGTACACCACAGTCCCATCTGGGAGTGGGTCTTTAGCTGTCACTTGTGGAAACACTATAGCCTGGTTTAGGGCAAACTGTAAAATTGGATGCTTTGGAAAATGATTATCAATTTGTCCTGAAAAGGAAGTAACTAAAACTGCCCAATCACTAGATGTGGCTGCCAAGGTCTGAACTTGTGCAGCAGTATAAGGCACAATCAAGGAATCAGGATCCCTGCCAAAATGTGTAACAGCTGCTTTTATTCCGCGAAGCGCGAGGCTGTGCAACAGCATCAGGGTACCAGTCAATAATCTTAGCAGGGGAAGCATTTGGATGAATCCAAAGTAATGGTCCATGTTGCCACAGGACTGCAGTTGGCAATTGAGCTGTCTTAAAAACACACAGATTAAAAGGTAGTGACTCCTCAATTCGTTGTAATTGTGCTTCCTGTAAGGCCTCTTCCACCATCTGTAAGGCTCGGTGGGCGGCAGGGAGTAAATTTTCTGGGTGAGGAGATATGAGGCTCACCCTCCAGGAGATCGAAGAGGGGTTTTAGATCAGCAGATGGAATTTTTAAAAAGGGCCTCAACCAATTTATATCTCCCAGAAGTTTCTGAAAATCATTTAATGTTTGTAAGTGGTCTTTGCGAATTTCTATTTTCTGAGGAACTATATTTTTGGGAGTAATCTTTGAGCCCAAAAAGAGGCCTGTATCTGCAATTTGAACCTTTTCTGAGGCAATCTCTAATCCCCACTGTTTTAATTCAGCCACCAGCATGGGAAAAGCCTTTTGTAAAACATCTAACTCTTTGTGACAAATAAGAATATCGTCCATATAATGGATAACGATTAAAGATGTAAATTGCTTCCTAATTGGCTCCAAAGCCTCCTGCACATATAGCTGACATATTG
The DNA here is from genome assembly GCF_017639785.1 of Mesocricetus auratus. NCBI lineage: Eukaryota > Metazoa > Chordata > Mammalia > Rodentia > Cricetidae > Mesocricetus > Mesocricetus auratus. The sequence continues at coordinate 2,482 of NW_024431402.1, forward strand.
TTGGGCTATTGGCCATGCCTTGCGGCAGTACCTTCCACTGAAATCTCTTGTCTGGTTCCATATGATTAAGAGAAGGGATAGTGAAGGCAAACCTTGGTCTATCCCGTGGGTAAAGTGGAATAGAGAAGAAACAATCCTTAATATCTATAATAATAAGCTTCCAATCTTGAGGAAGTGCAGAAAGCAAAGGAAGGCCTCTTTGAACAGGGCCAAAAAGATGCATCTGATTGTTAATGGCCCGCAGGTCGTGGAGTAATCTCCACTT
>NW_024431403.1:0-60440 GCF_017639785.1 Mesocricetus auratus
CACAAGGCTCAATACCTAGACCTCCTCACTGACACCCACATTCAGGGATCTTAATCAGTCCCATGCTGTATTCCCGGGCATCAGCCTGGGATTCAAGCGCTAACCCTTGTCAGGTCAGCTGTTTTTGGTGGGTAAACTAGCCCAGTCTTAACCCCTTTGCTCATCAGTCCTCCATCTCTGTCACTGGATTTCTTGAGTTCAGCTCAGTGCTTAACCATGGGAGTCTACCTCTGCTTCCATCAGCCACTGAATGAAGATTCTGTTTCCCAGACTCTCTGGCCATGGGATTGTAGGCTGTCACTCCCCAGAACTATGTGTAAAATCCATATATGAGAGAGTACATGCCATGTTTCTCTTTTTGTGACTGGATTACCTCACTCAGGATGGTTTCTTCTGGTGCCATCAAATTGCCTGCAAATTTCAGGATTCCATTGTTTTTATATGATGAATAGTACTCCATTGTGTAAATGTACCACATTTTCTCTATCCACTCTTCGGCTGAGGGGCATCTAGTTTGTTTCCAAGTTCTGGCTTAATAGCTGCTATAAACATAGTGGAAGAGACATCCTTGTTGTCTGGGCATCTTTTGGATATATGCCTAAAAGTGGAGTTGCTGGATCTTGTGGTAGGTTACTCCCATTCTTCTGTGGAATCTCCATACTGATTTCAAAAGTGGCTGTACAAGTTGGCACTCCCACCAGCAGTGGAGGAGTGTTCCTCTTTCACCCCAAACTCTCCAGCATAAATTGTCGTTGGTGCTTTTGATTTTAGCCATTCTGATAGGAGTGCGATGATATCTTAGAGTTGTTTTGATTTTCATTTCCCTGATGGCTAAGGACGTTGAACAGTTTCTCAAGTGCCTCTCAGCCATTTTAGACTCCTCTATTGGGAATTCTCTATTTAGTTCTATAGCCCACTTTTTAATTGGATCCTTTGGTGTTCTGGAGACTTGCTTCTTGAGTTCTTTGTACATTTTGGAGATTAGCCTTCTGTCAGATGTGGGGTTAGTGAATATCTTTTCCCATTCTGTGGGCTGCCTTTTTGTCTTGCTGACTGTGTCCTTTGCATTACAGAAGCTTCTCAGTTTCAGGAGGTCCCATTTATTAATTGTTGATCTCACTGTCTGTGCTAATGGTGTTATGATCAGGAATCTGTCTGCTGTACCAATTTGGTCAAGGGTACCACCCACTTTCTCTTCTAAGAGGTTCAGTGTGGCTGGATTTATGTTGAGGTCTTTGATCCATTTGGTCTTAAGTTTTGTGTGTGGTGACAGACATGGATCTATCCACATTCTTCTACATGCCAGCATCCAGTTATGCCAGCACCATTTGGTAAAGATGCTTTCTTTTTTCCATTTATATTTTTAGCTTCTTTGTCAAAGACAGATGTTCATACATGCATGAGTTAATATCAGGGTGTTCAATTCAATTCAGTTGGTCAACCTGTCTATTTCTGTTGCAATAGCAAACTGTTTCCAGGACTACAGGTCTATAATAGAGCTTGATGTCAGGGATGTTGATGCCTCCAGATGTTGCTTTGTTGAATTAGGTTAATTGCCTATCCTGGGTCTTTTGTTTTTCCATACAAAATTGATTATCGTTCTTTCAAGGTCTGTGAAGAATTGTGCTGGTATTTTAATGGGGATTGCATGATTTAAAATAAGGGAAAGAATGCTTCTTGTTTATTAATATTCTCTGTAATTTTGATTGAGAAAAGGGAATATTAAGTGAATAAGACACAGTTCTAATGTTCGTCAATGATATTAGCTTAAAATTTGTACAACTTCCATTCATACATCATATAATTTATGATATTATATTTTAGGCTACAGTTTGGATGACCATAATATTGAAGAACACTGTGAAAGTTCTAGAAGAAATAGAAGGTAAGTTTTGTGTGTGCAACCTTATGCAAATTTGTATTATACACCATTAAGATCTATGCTATAGAAATGCCAATCCTTTTAGTTTCATACCACTGTCATATGTTAAACTGTATACACATTGAATAGGTGATATATTTACATCCAAGAACTTTTAAGAAAAAAAAGATTCTATAGTGAAGCTGTCATTAATTACTCATATGTTTGTGACTTTGCTAAGTATATTAGAAAGGATCAGATTATGAGAGTCAAGAAGCTTGTTTTGGAGGAAACTTAATCCCTATATGACCTGTCTCTGAGGAAAACAAAGCCAAACTGTGGGAATTAAATGTGCAAACATTTTATTTGTTTGTCTTGCTTGAGTAAGAGCATATTGTCCAGTGGGACAGTGGTAGTGCATACCTTTAATTCCACCACACAGGAGGCATAGGCAGCTGGAATTCTGTGATTTGGTGGCCAGCCAGGTCTACAGAGTGAGTTCTAGGACAGAATCCAAAGCTACACAAGGAAAATCTGTCTCAAAAAAATTAAAAAATAAAGAATATCACATATCACTCTAAATACAAACTATGTTAGCATAGAGTATGGAATGAAGGGATAAAGCCCCCTCACTCTCTGGGCATCTAGAAAATATGAATGTTATTTAGTAGTTCCCCATCTTGTGTTGCTGTGTTAAATGCCATACAAGATTACAGTTGATTGGATTTCCAACTTCTTTGGGAAGACTTCAAGGAACTCACACTGTAGAAAAGCCCTCTGAGTCTTGGAATGTGGGAATGCATCCATTTGTCATGGTACATTCTGCCAATGAAATATAATTCAAAATACAGGAAAACTTATGAATGCAGTAAGTATGACAATGCTCATCCAGGACTTACAAATAAGTGAAAATGTCACATAAATAAGATGCCATAGATGTGGGGCATGAAATAAATGCTCTAACTCTCTGTCACTGGTATTTCCATAGCCACAAAATCTCCTCATGAATGGAAGCATCATGAATATAAAATTTAAGAACTGTTTCATCTTTGCAATTAGTCAAAACTTTATATTCAATATATATAGATACCACCGTTCATCAATATAATGGAAATTGTAGAGCTTTTACATGTGCCACTTATCTTTGCAGGAATGAGCCAAGCCATACAGAAGAGAAACCCTGTGAATGCACTCAATGTGTGAAAACCTTTGTGTGTTGCAGACATCTTCAAAGACATGAAAAAATTCATACTGCAGAAAAACCATATGAAATTCTTCAAAATGGTGGAGTCTTTGCATGTCACAGTTGTCTCAAACTCCATAAAATAACACATGCTGGAGAGAAAGCACATGAATGTAATCAAAGTGGTAAAGCATTTTCACAACACAGCAGTCTAATAAGTCATAAAACAACACATATTAGAGGCAAACCCTATGAATGCAATCAGTGTGGTAAAGCTTCTTCTCATGTCAGTGGTCTTCAATTTCTTAAAAGGACACAAACTGGAGAGAAACCCTATGAATGTAGTCATTGTGGCAAAGAATTTTCAAATCACTCTAAAATCCAAAGACACATAAGAACACACACTGGAGAAAAACCCTATGCATGTAATCACTGTGGTAAAGCTTTTGCAAGTAATGGTGATCTTAAAAATCATAAAAGAACACACACTGGAGAGAAACCCTATGCATGTAATCACTGTGGTAAAGCATTTGCAAGACACAGTCATCTTCAAGTTCATAAAAGAACACACACTGGAGAAAGACCCTACAACTGCAATCAATGTGGTAAAACTTTTTCACAGAACAGTCATCTTCAAGTACATCAAAGAACACACACTGGAGAGAAACCCTTTGAATGTAATCAGTGTGATAAAGCTTTTGCAAGCCAGAGTCATCTTCAAAGACACATAAGAAGACACACTGGAGAGAAACCCTATGTATGTAATCAATGTGGTAAAGCCTATTCACATGCCAGTAGTCTCAAATATCATAAAAGTACACATACTAGAGATAAACCCTATGTTTGTAATCACTGTGGTAAAGCCTTTTCACATGACAGTGGTTTGAAAGCACATGAAAGATTGCATACGGGAGAGAGACCCTATGGTTGTAATCAATGTGATAAAGCCTTTGCACAAAGAGGCAGTCTTGTAAGTCATAAAAGAGCACATACTATAGGGAGACCATATGAATGTAATCAGTGTGGCAAAGCATTCTCATGGGCCATTATTCTAAAATAGCATAAAGGAACACATACTGGAGACAAACCCTATGAATGTAATCATTGCGGTAAAGCCTATTCAAATGTCAGGAGTCTTCAATATCATAAAAGAACACATCCTGGAGACAAACCCTATGTATGTAATCAATGTGGCAAAGCCTATTCACATGTCAGCAGTCTTCATTATCATAAAAGAACACATACACAAGATAGACCCTGTGAATGAAACCAATGAGGTAAAAGCTTTGTAAGAAATCGCACTGCAGAGAAACCCCTTAATTGTAAGCAGTGTGGTAGAGCTGTGCACTCAGCATAACTCAATAATCTGTGAGGTCCTGAAAAATTTAATGCAGAAGGAAATATTGGTATAAAGGATTTGATAAGATCTTCAATGAATGCACACTTAGTTACACAAGATTCTTCAGTGAAAAACATCTGACAAGTATCAACAATCTGTTCAAGCATTGTGATATCTCTGTTGTGTTTGCACCTGCAATCTCATATGTACAAAAGTCCTTTGAGTTCGCTGATATGGTAACCGTTTTTGTTTTCACACTTTTCTTATTGCATAAAAAACCTAACTCAGAATCACTTGATTTCTCTAAATTCAATCCTAAGTGCTTGCTTTCTGTTCCCTGAACCAATGCATTATGAAGGGAAACTTTTAAGACTTTTAATGGCTCAACCCCTGGGATAGAGGAGTGACTGCATACATCAGAAAATATTCACCTGTGAAAATCTGTTTGGCTAGAGAATTGTTTGAATTTAATTTTGTGATGTCAGTGTTTGGATTTGTGACCAGTCATTCATGTTGCCAAGAAGGGTAGACATTCGAGTTTTTCCGTAGCAAAGATGACAGAAAGTTCTCAAAAGACCTGACCGAGTTTCTGGCAATGAACTTGTAATAATTTTGCTCATCCATATCTTTAACCCTGTTCATATTTGAGTCCCTTTTCGTATTATCTTGATATCAGGTAATGGGGAAGAAGTCATAGAAGAGAAATCCCTATTCATGTAAACAATTTTGTAGAGACTTTAGAGTTCATACTTGTGTTCATTTTCAATAAAATGTTTTTTCATGTGAAGATGGGTGTCAATGGGTTCAATGGACCCAACATAAATAATTAATGGGTGTTTTATTGGGGAACAACTTACACAGATAATAATAAAAAAGTGCCATCGAGGCGTTCCTGCTCCAGAAGATGCAATTTTGTCTTTCTGAAACCCAAGAGTGACAGAGGGATCAGAGGGAGAAGGTAGAGAGAGAGGAAGATAGGGAGAGAGGAGAGATAGAGAGACACACAGAGAGGGAGAGAGAGATACAGAGAGGACAGTGAGAGGAGAGGGAAAGAGAGGGAGAGAGAGGTGAGAGACAGAGGGAGATGAAGACAGAGAGAGAGAGAGAGAGAGAGAGACAAAGAGGGAGAGAGGAAAAAGAGGGTGAGGGAGATAGATGAAGAGAGAGAGGGGGAAGGGAGAGAGAGCGAGGAGAGATAAAACAGATAGGAGAGAGAGAGAGGAAGAGAGAGACAGACAGGGAGAGAGCCAAGAACAGAGATAGAGAGTGACTGTGTCTCTCCCTTCTCCATCTCTGGGTCAGGCACACAGAACCAAAGGCGCAGCACAGCAGAATCCAGCAGATCCCTCCCATCTGTCTTGCGGGTACACTGGAGGCTCTGATTGGCTTCTGAGTCCTGAGTGACAAGTGGAACAGAGGAGACACAGCACAGTGGTTTAACCTGAGCAAAGAATTCCTGTGTGGACACAGGGGAACAGAAAACCAGAAAACATGAGGTGAATCCTGAGGTAGGGGCTATTACAACCGCTTGGGTGTGGAGCCAACAATAGTCGGCTTTTAGGGACAGAGTCTGGACTGGGGTGACCCCAGGTGAGGGCCTGCCCTTAGCACCTTGAGGGCAGGGTTTGGAACAGGGATACTGAACATTCCAACAGTGCTTTATTGACATATACACAGGAATTCCCCAACATTGTCTATAAATGGAGTTCCAGTTCTGGCTCTATATCTACTGGGAAATTTTGTGTGGAAAATCCCCAAAAAGAAGCAAACAATAAAAAGCCCCACCTCACTGAGATCTAGGAAATTCCAGAGGTAGATGTTTGACTACCTAGAACAGACATCATAACAACCAAGACAGAAAAATAATGAGAAAGATTTCTTACCTCAGATGACAAGGAGACCATGGGTGTAATTTCCAAAGCAGTTCTTTCCTAACCAAGGAAAGCATGGGGATTTTACTTAGGGAGTTCAGAAAGAAATTCAACTGCGGAGTTCTCCCTATACTGAAGCATAGTCAGCAAATCCAATTCCAAACAGGATCACAATGTAAAGGCATTACAAACATTCTTATCTCATCTCAGGGATCACCAAAACCAATGGAACTGCATTGAAGGTCACAGAATCAGGAAGGTGGAGAACCACTGGTCTAGAGGCTACTGAGTGTGACAATACGGTGTTGCAGGGAGCAAGCAGTCTCTTTCATACTTGGATAAACTGAGTCCAACAGTACAAATTCAAGAGCTTCTTTCTAAGAGGCAGAAAGTCTAGAACCAGAGCTGTGGTCTCTCCAATCCAGTGACAAAGAAAGGCAGAGATGACTATTCTACAATATTTGAGGTCCCTGACAAGACAGAAACTTGCCAGTAGAAGCCTTGTTAAGCTCACTGAGCTTTTCTGAAGCCTGGGTTTTCTCATTCACCAATCTCTGCATGCCCAGCATGACCTGCTTATGCTCCACCTTTAGCTTTCTATAGAAAGGATTTGACCTGTGGTAGGACCTGGACCAACCATCAAAGAACTCCATGAATGCAGGCCTTCAAGGAGCACAAACAAAATATCATCCCATTTTTCCTTTTTTTGTCTAAAATAAAAAAGTTATACTTAATATAACAAAACCTAAGTACAATAACTACATACAAAATATACAGGCAAAAAATGCATCAACAATGTCTAGCCCATCAGCATTTGACTAATTCAGAAAGAAATAATGCAGTTTCCATCCATTTTTGTAGTTAAAAAAGTTGTACCTAATTTGCTTTCTTTTCTAATTTGCATTAACAAAACTGTATTTCCTGACCCTCAACCTTATACACTTTACATTTCTTAACTGAATTTCTTTTCTGAATGTGATAACAAGAAAAACTGTAACTGTAGCTATGAAGCTTTTAATGCCATCAGAGATGCAAGCAGGAAATAACATTACCTACATAAGCAGGAAGTGTAAGCAAGAGACTTCCAAAAAATGGGAGAAATAACAAAAACTGCTGGCTGCCTGGACAGTCACCCAAAGATCATCTGTAAAATCGTGTCATCCATCTTTAGCCTACTTGCCTAGCATATTTGACATATATTTCTATGAGACAGTATTTTTGAAGGACTGCCCCACCTTTTCCTAGGAAGGTTTGGCACTCACTCTCTTTTGTGTCCTGCTGGCCTGATTCGGACAGCATACGTCCAGCAGTTGAGGCAAAAGCACTTTCTTGCCCAAGGGCTTACTTTTGCTATAAAGAAAGTAAAGCCCATGTAGACTTTCTTTAGTTCCCGTCATCTGCTCTGACATAGATTGGTGCTGCCAGGATCAAATGTGTCCCAATTTCATTATAACAACAACAAAACAAAACTATGAAGTCAGGTGGTGATGTTGTGCAAACATACCTCTGGGAAATCCATCAAGTCAGGGTGCTACTGGAATAAGATTTCTCCATTTATAAGAGATGCAAAATTTCATTCAGAACTTTACATTTATTTATTTTATGTGCATTGGTATTTTTCCCTGTGTGTATAGCACTGTGGGGGTGTCAGGTCCCCTAGCACTGTAGCTACATACATTTGTGAGCCACCGTGTGTGTGTGTGTGTGTGTGTGTGTGTGTGTGTGTGTGTCTCCAGCCCCTTCATTTTGTCCTTTAACTACAATTATAATTGGTGGCTTCACAATTTGAGACAGAGTTTACTTTCTCTTTCCTTTGTGATTGGAACTTTGATGATGTTTTTCCTTTTTAAACTTTAATAAGTTTCCAAAATGAATGCCTATAAAACTAAATTAATAAACAAGTAGTTTTCACTAAGTAACAAGTATCTATCAACTTGACAAAAAAGTAACCAAATTTAGTCGAGTATCTAATAGCTCTTATTATTTTATAAATTTTTCATCAGAAACAACACCCAACCCTATGATTCACTATCTCCCTTATTATTTCCCTTTATATAACAGAAATTGATATTTTCTGCAAATTTATGTATTGTGATATTAAAGTATTTGGTAAAGGTATTTCTGGTGCATATTTAGATTATAAATTCAAAATTAGTATAGAAATTTATTTGACTGGAAATCCCACAGTATTAGTCAGGATACTCTAGAGACAAGAAATTAAGAATGAAAACTCTTTCTCCATCTATCATCTATCATTGCTCATTTCTCATCTGTCTATCATCTATCTTTCCATCTATCTCTCTATATATTTATCTATATTTGTCTATCTATATCTACCTATGTCTATCATCTATCAATTACCTATCTATTTATATCTATCTGTCATATATCTATATCTTCCTATGTTTACCCATCTAATTATCTATATCTATCATCTATCTGTTTATCATCTATCTAGCTATCTATCTACCATCTGTCTGTCTGTCTATCTGTCTATCTATGTATCTGTGTGGGAGGATTCATCAGAACATCTTGTAGGCTGCAGTCCAACAATGCCTAGCACTGAATGGAAAGCTAAAGAATCTAGAGTTGCTCAGTCCCACAAGGCTTGGTGTCTCAGATGATTTTTTTAATAAGATAGAATCCCAAAGAAATAGGCTTCAATGCCTGTGAAGGAATGAATGTATTGACAAGGGGAGAGAAAGCAGGCAAAGTATTAACACACTACCTTCCTTCTTACACGGTCCTTACAGCATTAAGTGTAGCTTAAATTAATGATGTGCCTTGCAGCCTAAAGGTCTGGGTTACAGGCATGTATCATCCAGCCTGAGAATTTGGATGAAAAGCATGTTTCATTCTTGTCTCAAGGTTCAGATCACAACTCTGCCTTCCATTACAAAATTATATTTTATTCCAGATGTACTCAAGTTGACAATCAAGAATAAACATCCCAATCCATCTCTTGTCAACTGGACAAGGAATCAAATCAACTTATGTCATGATTAATCTCCAAATGAAAATAAAACCATGTCATAATTATGCCTAAACATAACAAGACTATCCCACAGACAAACACAAATGCAATATATATTTAGAACAGTGTCAATGCACCTTGGGGGACATCTTTCTCATTTCTCAAACTGGCATCTGATGTTAACTGATAATCTCTTAATCAATGCTAACACATGTGATGAGGAACGTGAAGGAAAATACTGTTGAAATTTAAGGATGGGACATGTGTGAGAGAGATATCATGTGACTTTTATTGGGGGGTGAAGTGAATGGGAAATGTGTAAAGGGGATAGGGGAGACTGGTCTCTGGGGTAGGAATAGCAGAAGAGAAGAGAGAGGCAAGGATAGAAAGAGGGAAAACAGAGAGAGAAAAAGAGAAAAAGACAATAAGTTGCAGGAGAGAGAGAGAAAAGAGAAAGAGAGAAATACAGAGTAGCAGTAGAGAGAGAGAGACAGAGACAGAGACAGAGGAACAGACTGACAGAGGGGGAGAGAGAATTGGAGAGGAACAATGTGGTCAGGTCCCTTTTATTTTATTTCATTGCTATTTAATTTTTTAAGTTTTTATTTAAATTAGAAACAAGTCTGCTTCATATGTCAATCCCAGGTTTCTCTCACTCCCCTCCTCCCCTTCCCCATACCAGCCCCCAATCCCATCATCCCTCTGTTCTCAGGGAGGGTGAGGCACTCCATGGGGGATCCCCAAAGTCTGTCATATCAACTGGGGCGGGACCCAGGAACAACCACATGCGTCCAAGCTGAGATGGCATCCTTCCAGCAAGAGTTGGCTTCCAAAGTCCATTTGTGCACCAGGGATAAACACTGATCCACAGCCAGAGGCCCCACTTATGGCTGAGGGGTCAGGGCCCTTTTAAAAGGCAACGTAGTGGATATGCAGAGGCGGTGCTCTCAGGGGCTGCAGCTGAGGGCGTGTCCTATTAGAACCCCAAGGGCAGGCCAGTGCAGATGCCTGAATACTGCCACATACAGATAACTGTACAAATACATTATTTGCAAAATATAACAGAAACACTCACATCAGTCGTGATTCTCATTTCTGCAACTGATCATGTGGACTTAGACAGAGATTAGAGCTACCTTCCTCTACCCACCATTCCTTGTTTCTTCCCCCCTCTGCAAGCACCTCAACAGGTCCTGGGTCTTCCCTAAATCTCCAGTCCTTCAGGGCTCTGGGGCCAGCAATTGTTAGCTCCAGTATTTACTACCCAATCTCCCTTGTTCCTTATTTTTACATTATAAATTATATTTAAATTAGAAACTATCTAATGTTACATATCATTTCCAGCTCCCCTCTACCTCCCAACCTCCCAGGCCCCTCACGGAAGCCTTGTCCACTCCCCAGGGATGGTGTGATCTTCCATGAGGGATCATCAAAATGTGTCAATCACTTGGAGCAGGGCCTAAGCCTTCCCACATGCATCTAGGCTGTGAGAGTAACCCTCCATGGGGAATGAGCTCAAAAAGTCTGTTTGTGCAGTAGCGATAAACACTGCTTCCACTGTAAGAGGCCCCAGAGACTGCCCAGTGCTCCTAGCTCAAACCTATGTTCAGGGGGCCTGGTTTCATCCTATACTGGTTTCCCAGCTCTCAGTCTGGGGTCCATGAGCTCCCCCTTGCTCAGGTCAGCTGTTTCTGGGTTACCCAGCCTGGTCTTGACCCCTCTGCTCATCACTCCTCCCTCTCTGTGACTGGATTCCAGGAGTTCAGCTCAGTGCTTAGCTGTGGGTGTCTGCTTCTGCTTCCATCAGCTACTGGATAAAGGCTCTAGGATGGGATTTAAGGTAGTCATCAATTTCATTATAGGGGTGGGGCATTTAAGGCAGCCTCTCTACTATTGCTTAGATTATTAGTTGGGGTCTTTGTGGCTCTCTTTACATTTCCCTAGTGCCAGATTTCTCCTTAAACCTATAATGGCTCCCTTTATTATGGTCTCTCTCTCTCTCTCTCTTTTTCTTTTTTTTTTTTTTGGTTTTTCAAGATAGGGTTTCTCTATTGTCTTGGAGGCTGTCCTGGAACTCACTTTGTAGACCAGGCTGGCCTCAAACTCAGAGATCCACCTGCCTCTGCCTCTTGAGTGCACCACCAACGCCCGGCTATGGTCTCACTTTTATCGCTCTCCTTCTCTATTCTTTCCCTGACTCAAACTTCCTGCTCCCTCATGTCCTCCCCTCTCCTCCTCTCCCCTTCTCTTTCTTCTACCTCCCTCTCTGCTCCCCCCATGCTCCCTATTTGTTCAGGAGCTCTATAGTCCCTTTCCCCTTCTCTGGGGGAGAATGCCTGGCTTTTTAACTGCAGAGTCTGAACTGAGGTGACTCCAGGGGAGGGCCTGTCCTTGGCACCCTGAGGGCTGGGATTGGATCAGTGCTATCAAACACTGCCTAGACTCACAGCAGCCTGTCTCCACCTGTCCCTCCATGTTATGGCAGAAGGTTAACCCAACCTGCATTCTCTGCCTCCTCAAGGAACTGATGCCAGAGGTCTACAGAGTGGCAGCTGAGGGAACAATTCTCTGCCCATATTTCCTGCTGAATGTGAACCCACCAAGTCCTGAGTCCTCACCCCCCACATCATCCCTTGTCACCAGGAAGAAGCCAGATTTAAACCATTGTCCCATTTTCCCTTGGAGTATAGGTTGTTGATATGGACATCCTACCAGCAATAGCCAACATAGCCAACAGCAATATAGGTGGGACTAGGAGTCAAGGTGGACTCTGGGTAGGAGAAACACAGGGAGTCAAGATGTATTCACCATAGTGATAAGAAGCCTGGAAACTTTTCTCTGGTAAGGGAAATACTTAGATTAACAATTATGGGATAAATAATTAAGTCAGAGCTAGCCAGTAAGAAACAAACAAACGGCCAACAGCTTCATAATTAATACCGCATCTTGTGTGTTATTTGGGGACTACAATGTCGCAGAGCCCAGGTGACTGTTGGAGAAAAAACTAAAGTGGCAGACAAGAAGGCATCTCTCTACAAAAGGTGATTAGGAGTGGAATCATGAATTTCCACATAGAATGACAAAAGCTTTAAAGGAGTTTTAGAAACAAAAGAATGAAGAAAAGCATGGGTTCTTGGTAGCTGCATTTTCCTCAGGTGGGCTCTGTTTTGCTAGTGACAAGCAGAGACTCATGCGACTGGCTTAAGAAAGTCTTCCTGACTCAGTATTAAAAAAAAAGCAAAGTTCTTTTAAGAGGCTCTGCTTACAATTGAAAGGTGTGTATGTACAGCTGGAAGTGGCAGTGACCACATCTCCATGCCAGCAGCTTTTTCTGGATGTCAGCATAGACTGAGACAGTGAGCTGGAATCATGCTTACACCTGCCATCTTGGAAAAACTGCAGTTTAAACAGCCGAGGTTTTAACAGAAAGACACATGGCCAGAGAAACATTTACAGTGAAGTCAGACTTGGATGAAGAAAAACCTCTAAAGGTTTACAGTGTGCTTAAAACTATGTGTAAGATTGAGAGAGAAAAAGAAACAGAATAGTGGTAAATAAATAGAGAAGCTGGCTGTGGTGGCACACACTGATAGGATTTGCTCGAGAGGCAGAGACAGGCAGATTTCCAAAGAGAAACCCTGTCTCAGAGAAATAAATGAGGAATAAAAGTAAAAGAAATAGAGTAATAATAGATTAATAAATAAGCCACGTAAAGATGAAAAATACACTGAAAGTCTGGATACTGCACGCAATTGTGTTTTTCAGTTTTTTGATTGCTAAGGAAGGAACAACTACTAAAGTATACTTGATTATAAATGCTGCTGAATTAATTCAACTTATATCTTCTGAAAATGCCTTGACTTTAAAATTTAAGTATAAGGATATGTTACTTTGGAAAAGAGTTTTTGTTTATATTTTTACAGAAAATGAAAAGCTGAGGATTCCTTCCAGGTTTCTGTGGTTTGATGAACCAAGACCCCCAGAAGCACTGGCCCAAGTGATTCAACATCTAAAACAGCTAAGACTATACAGCTTTACAGACCACAAAAATAAGGACTTATACAGGTTTCTGAGTTTTGTCATGATCCTCATGGTGTGAATAGTGCCCCATCCAGCACATAGCAGTTTGGAATGAGCGACTTCCAAATCCCCATATTGTTTATGAATATTTGTTTTCATTTAAATGGGGTTATTTATAATTGGTTAATGATCACAACCAATCTCTTTTTAAAGGAAAAATGGGACTATGGTATGGAAATGAGTACTTTGTATTGGTATGGTTTTTCATTTATTGATACAAATTCAAGGTCAATTTTGTGATATGTATATTTCTGCTCTTGATAAAGTATTGTGCTTATATTGATCTTTTAAAACATAATGCATAAATAAATACAGACTATAGATAGTTACTCATAATAGTCAGAACTTATAGTTAGGTTAGTTAGGCTTTCTAGATATAGAGATATGTTTGAGATAGATAGATAGTCTTCAAAACTTTAAAAGACCTTCAGGAAATGTACAAGGCAATAAACATGGATCTATCTGCAGTCTTCTGCATACCAGTACCCAGTTATGCCAGCACCATTTTTTAATGATGCTTTCTTTTTTCCATTGTATAGTTTTAGCTTCTTTGTCAAAAATCAAGTGTTCATAGGTGTGTAGGTTAAAATCAGGGTTTTCAATTCAGATCCATTGATCTACCTGCCTATTTTTGTGCCAATACCAAGCTGTTTTCAGGACTATAGTTCCTTTATTGTATAGGGTGGCTTTGGCTATCCTGGGCCTTTTGTCTTTCCACATAAAGTTGATTATTGTTTCCACGTCTTTGTAGAATTGTGCCAGAATTTTGATAGGGATTGCATTGAATCTGTAGACTGCTTTTGGCAAGGTTGCCATTTTCATTATGTTGATCCTACCAATCCAAGAGCATGGGAGATCTTTCCATTTTCTGGTGTCCTCTTAGATTTCTCTCTTTAAAGACTCAAAGTTCTTGATATACACGTCTTTCACTTCCTTGGCTAACATTATCCCCAGATATTTGATGCTGTTCATGACTATCGTAAAGGGAGATGTTTCTCTGATTTCTTTCTCAGTCACTTCATCATCTGTATATAATAGGGCCACTGATTTTTTTGAGTTTACCTTGTATCCTGCCACTTTGCTGAAGGTGTTTATCAGCTCTAGGAGTTCTCTTGTGGAGTTTTTTAGGCCACTTATGTAGACTATCATATCATCTGCAAATAGTGAAAGTTTGATTTCTTCTTTTCCTATTTGTATCCCCTTGATCTCCTTTTGTTGTCTTATTGCTGTAACTAGAACTTGAAGTACAATATTGAAGAGATATGGAGAGATTGGACAGCCCTGTCTTGCTCCTGATTTTAGAGGAACTGCATTGAGTTTCTCACCATTTAGTTTGATGTTAGCTGTTGGTTTACTGTATATTGCTTTTTATTATATATAGGTATATTCCTGTTATCCCTGATCTCTCTAGGATCTCTTTCATGAAGGGGTGCTGGATTTTGTCAAAGGCTTTTTCAGCATCTAGTGAAATGATCATGTGATTTTTCTTTCACAGTTTGTTTATATGGTGGATTACATTGATAGATTTTGTAATGTTGAACCATCCCTGCATTCCTGGGATGAAGCCTACTTGATCATGGTGGATGATTTTTCTGATGTGAATCTTAAATCTTGCGAGTATTTTATTGAGTATTTTTGCATCGATGTTCATGAGGGAAATTGGTTTATAGATCTCTTTCTTAGTTGTGTCTTTGTGTGGCTTGGGTATCAATGTAATTGTAGCCTCGTAAAAAGAGTTTGGCAGTGAGCCTCCTGCTTCTATTGTGTGGAATACTTTGAGGAGTGTTGGAATTAGCTCTTCTTTGTGCTTTTGGTAGAATTCTGCACTGAAGTCATCTGGGCCTGGCCTTTTTTGTTAGAGAGACGTTTGATGATTGCTTCTATTTCATTAGGGGTTATAGGTCTGTTTAGATTGTTTATCTGCTCTTGATTTAGTTTTGGCAAGTGATGGCATTTTAAATTGTTTAGGATTTTTCTTAACAATGATAAATATCTGCTCCTGGCAACACCAATTATGTGTGAGAGGAAGATGGGCATCAAAGAATCTGGTTATGGAGTTTGCTTTCAACATGGCAAGATTAGCCATTTGAGCAAGAAACTGCTCTTGCCTAGACTGCTTGACTGTTTCTGTATAAACTGGACATGGAGGACTCCCAAGAAAGTGACTGCTGAACTCAAACAGTCATACATGGTTCCTGATCATGGAAGAGTCTACGAGACTTTCTGCAGGACACAGAAACACGACTGAAAGCCTGCCAGTGCAGATGAACAGTTTAAAATTTCCTGCTTTACTGAGAAGTCTTCTGCAAACACTGTGGCCTATGAGCTGAAGATGGATACCCCATCATTACAGAGAAACTTCGAGTGATTGTCCAGGCAGTAAGATGTCTTGTCAATTCTAGTGTTTATGTATTATCCTTCTGTGGTCTTTGAAGGAGTTGAAGACAGATAGTTGTCATCATAGTTTTCCTTAGTTATGATAATAAATCTTGTTAAATGTTGATAGACAAAATATTTTATCTGTTCTTACTTGATAGCTGTTCTGTTATACATAATTTGACTATGTTAAAGTTAAGACCTTTCTTTTTCTTTAGACAGAAAAGAGGAGATGTTGGCGAAGCCCTGTGTATATGTCAATAAAGCACTGTTGGCCAATAGGGAAGCAATATAGGTGGGAATAGGAGTCGAGGATGACTCTGGGTAGGAGAAACACAGGGAGTCAAAATGTAACCACCATAGGGATAAGAAGCCAGGAAACTTTTCTATAGTAAGGGAAATACTTAGATTAAATACTTAAGTCAGAGCTAGCCAGTAATTAACAAGCAAATGTCCAACAGCTTCATAATTAATACAGCGTCTTGTGTGTTATTTCGGGACTACAATGCAGCAGAGCCCAGGTGACTGGTGGGGAAAAAACCAAAGTGTCAGACAAGAAAAAGACATCTCTCTACAAGACAAGGCTAGCTGTGAACTCAAAGACATCCATCTGCCTGTGACTCTCAACTACTGGGATTTAGGGCATCTGTCACCAGCTCCCAGCAGGCATTTTCTTATTAAATGTTTTAAAATGGGAACACATATCTTTAATCTAGATTTTGGAGGTGATAAAATCCACCTGTACCAGCTTGGTGTTTGCACACCTCTTTAACTACAGGCCCCAGGACACTGAAGCAGTTGGATTTCCTGAGTTGGAGGCCTGTCTGGTCTACAGAATGTGATGCAGGTCTACAAAGATAAATACTGTCTCAAAAAATAGAAGAAAAACAAAAATAAAATCATGAGAAAGAAATCCATCTATAATCTGGGTTACACTTTTTGGCAGCAGTGTACATATGTAAGGGATATTGAAAGAAGAGCTGTCTCTTTGCCTGCTCCCACCTAGCTCAGCTATAATAAGTTTATTCCTTTACTAGAGTTAGAACCCATTTCTTTCAAACATGCTTGTGTACTGAAGATCAAGTCAGGGTTTCTCTGTGGCTTTGGAAGTTGTTGAGGAACTAGCTCTTGTAGACCAGGCTGGTCCCAAACTCACAGAATCACACCCTCTCTCCTAGTACTTTTTTGAGTTTAATGTCATGTCTTTCTATAGTTGCCCTATACAAACATCATCTTTTGTGTCCTAAAAAAAATCTCTCTTTATTTTTTATTATCTTAATCACCCTTCTATCGGTTGAATGACAGAAACATTTCAGTCCACACTGTGTCATAATCTATGCAAGCTCAGCATGTGGTGTGGAGGGGGAGGAAGAAGATGAAACTGTGAACTGCAGGAGAATAGCTGGATCATCTCTTGGAGATAGGGGTGAGTGAATCTGAAATCAGTGTCTCTGCAGATCTCTAAAAGTCTGGGTCTGGTGCAGAAATCAAGGCCAGGGACCCTGTGCTGATTCTTTAAGCACCCTCTGACACTTAAGGTAGTGCTCTTGTCACTGAACTTTCACCAGCCAATCAGGGTCACTGGGCCAACCCGCCAGTCACATGTCCCTCAGGACACTTCCTGGAGCCATGCTGCAGGCTTGGTTTTATAGCAGGATGGCAGCAGGGTATAGATTGCTGCACTGTGAGCACTGCTGGAGGGGATGTGTGGGGAGCACAGATGAGCATAGAAGCCACAGCATGGTAGGTGAGGATGCTCTCCCCCAAGATGAGCATAGGAGATGATGGGAGCAGACCCTCCCAGAGAGAGGCGGGTGGCAGCCACAGGAGCCCACATTCAGTGCTCTGTGAGGTCCCATGTCATCCTGTCAACTCCTCAGACCCAGGTGCTGTCTATGAATCCTTCACTGTGTAGGCTGCATCTGAGGAAATCATTTCAATCAGGGTGCTTTGTGTAGAAACTACTTTGTAGTCAACACTAATATGCTTTTTGTGCATACGGAAGGCAAGTTGTCAAACTCTGTAGTGTCTTCTAGAAGTACTGGAGTTCACATTTAACAGTTAGGTGTAAGATACAATTGGATTTAATTTTGTGCATGATGTAAATGTCATTCTGATTCTTTATTTTTTATATTTATTTATTTATTTATTTTTGGTTTTTGGAGACAGGATTTCTCTGTGTAGTTTTGGAGTTGGACCTGTAACTTGCTCTGGAGAGCAGGCTAGCTCCAAACTCAAAAAGGTTTACCCGACTCTTCCTCCTTAGTGCTCAGATTAAAGGAATGGGCCACAAAGAAGACTGTAAATGGCATTCTAGTGTTGGATTGCTCTCCACTATTAAAGTGTGATGTGGAAGAGTAGAGTTGTTGATATAAAGGATTTACCAATTTTTATGGAATAGTAAATCCTGAAAAATAGAATTTACCTGAGGCAGTGCTGACTCTAAAAAAACCAAAGATAATTGGTATGCTAACTAGGTCTATTAGAGATTAGGATGCTAAAATATGCATTTGTTCTCCGTGACTGTCCAGACATCTGGCTCCAAATAATGACAAATGAGAAACCCCTGATTTACAAACAGGCCATAGGCCCATCCCCATTTCACAGGACAGGGATGCTCTTTTTTCTTGTTTCTTTGTTTGTTTGTTTTGAGATAGATGCTATGTGTGACTTTGGAAGCTGTCCTGAGACTAGCTCTTGTAGACCAGGCAGGTCTTTAACTCATAGAGATCCACCTGCTTGTGCCACTGTAGTGCTGGGATTAAAGGTGTGCATCAAAAAGACCAGCTAAAAACGGGGCTTTGAAAAGATGCTCAAGGGGGTTTTACTGGGTCACAGTGAACATTAGGCCCTGGTGTGTCACACAGTTTCAGTTTTCCTCTAGAGAAACTCATTGTTCTGCCAGATGGACAATGGGACACCAGGTGACATTAAAAACATGAAACCCTGTTGTGTTATGGACTTGTCTGAACAATCTAGGATTTCATTTAGGGCCTCAGGCAGGAAGAAGGAACATTCTTGGGACATCTACTAACAGCCTGGTTCCTAGGTCTTTTGTGCTTTCCCTAAGGGCCTGATGTATTGATAATAATAGAGAGAGCCAGCCGGGTGTTGGTGGCACATGCCTGTAATCCCATCACTTGGAAGGCAGAGGCAGGAGGATCTCTGTGAGTTTAAGACAAGCCTGGTCTACAAGAGTAGTTCCAGGACAGCCTCCAAAACAATACAGAGAATCCCTGTCTCAAAACCACCCCCAAAATAAATAAAATAATAAAATAAAATAAAACAGAGATGCCTAGTAATGATCTGGAAAGAAGGCTCTGTGGAGTGGTTGGTTCATTTGTGGAGAAACAATCTCTTCCCAGTGCATGAATCTATGGTTGTTGGTCCAAAGGAGACTGTGGCCTTCAGCAATGATCATGAGATAACCTGTGTTCCCCTGAGCAGCATTGTGTGAGTGATCTTCTTCTGAGTTTGTTACATTGTGTGATAATTTCTGCTGACTTCCTAGAAATTTCCTTTTTCGGTCCATTTTGTAAACCTCTTAAGAATTCTGTTTCCACCTTGCTTATAGCTTTGAAATCATAACATGTGGGAATTTTCTTTGGATTGTGTTTAACACATTTGGTAAATTTACCTTATAGGGTATTTAACATAGACACATCAAGTTCCCAATGATTATTTATTTACCAATTATTTACATAGGCTCTTCCATTCTCTTTGTTTTTAATCTGTGAAAGACTGTTGCTGTTTTGCCTTAAAAGTGCTATGGGACTTGTCTGGTGGCTCAGCACTTATTCTTTTTGGGGATGACCTGGTTTCAGATTCTAACACCTAAATTTGGAGGCTCATAACTATCTGCTTCTCCAGATCCTGGGTATCTGACACCCTCTTCTCTTGTATGTTACATGTACATACATGGAAAAACCTCACTAACATAAAAACTGTTTATTCAAAAAAATTAGGACAAACTTGTTTTCAAAATACTTCTTAATCATAGAGAAATGAGAGAAAAACCAGTCACTTTGGGTGCATAATACAAATGATACACTATTTTTTACTTTATTTTAAAATTTTACTTTTCAGTATATATACCAATCAGAGTTCCAATCCCTCTTCCTCTCCTGTCCCCAGGTCTCCCATCCCAAATGCCATCCACTCCTCAGAGGGGGTAAGGCCTTCTTTTGGGAGTCAAAAAACTGTCAGAGCAAGTGGAGGCAGGACAAAGTCATTCCATCCTGTACAATGATTGAGCCATTTACCACCCCCCCATTGGATGCAGCCTCCAAAAATCCAGTTCTTGCACCAGGAATGGATCCTGATTTCACTGTCAGGGCCACACCAAGATATTACAACACATCACTGTCACCCACATTCACAGGGTCTAGTTTAGTCCCATGCAGGTTCACAGCTGTCAGTCAATTGCCTGTGAGTTCCCACTAGTGACAATAATAGGAGGTGTAGCTTTGTTGGAGTGGGCTTTTCCTTGTTGGACTAAGTTTGTCACTGTGAGTTAGGGCATTGAGGTTATCTCATACTCAGGATGCTGCTTGGTGTCAGTCAACTTCCTGTTGCCTCTGAGTCAAGATGAAAGTTCTTTGACCTTCAGCACCACATCTGCCTGCATGCTGCCATGCACCCTGCCATGATGACCAATGGAACCTCAGAAGTTTTAGGGGAGACATTTCAATCAAATGTTTTTTGTAAGAGTTGCCATGGATCATGATGCATTCCCACAGCAATAAAAACCTAACACACATAGATAGAAGTTGGTACCAGGTGCTGGAGTATTGATGGGATAGCCTAGTCCTACCCTATTCATTGGGATTTCTTCCTCAAAGTTATATGCTATTTAAAGTACCAAGAAAAGGTGCACGTGAACCTCCTAGTCAGTTAATTTTCTTCTAAAGTGATGGGTGAATACATCACAATGTCCATGTCATGGAATAAGTATGGGAAGCTCCAGAATTATATGAATACTCTATGAAAGAAGCATACATATACAATACAATTATCAAACATCCCATAATACACACATGTGGTTTGTTTTAGGATGCAGTAACCTATGATGATGTGCACATCAACTTCACTCAGGAAGAGTGGGCTGTTTTGCATCCTTCCCAGAAAATTCTCTCTAAGAATGTGATGCTGGAGACCTACAGGAACCTCACTGCCATAGGTAAGACTGAATTTTCCTTAATGGTTTAAAATAAGGGAAAGTCTGTTTCTTTGTTGTTGATGCTCTTCTGCAATTTTGATTGAGAAAAGGGAAACTTAGGTGAATAAGGCATAGTTCTAATGTTCATTGATGATATTAACTTAAATTTTGTACAATTTCCAATTGTATATCATGTATTTTCTTATATTGTATTTTAGACTACAGGTGGGAAGATCATAACTGTGAAAGTTGTAGAAGACATAGAAGGTAATTTTCTTGTACAAGTTTACAAAAATTTGCCTCTGAAGAAATTTTAATGTGTCCTACATATTTTAAAGCAGAGCAACAGTGTAAATAAGCACAGCTTAAAGTACATTAGTGATTCTTAACTTCTCACAAGAACATGTACCTCAGCGTCATGTAGTTATTCTGTGTTTCCAAGGAACATCTGTGAAAAAGAACTCAGCAAAATAATGCCTTAACACATAATGCCATTTGCAATATAGCTCCATAAGAGGTAATGCAGTAGCAATTCCAGTCCATTTAGTTTCATACTACTCAGATATTGTAAACAGTGTACACATTGAATAAATGATACATTGATGTCTAATACATTTAAAGAAAAAAAGAGTCTATAGTGAAGCTGGCCATTGCTCATATATTTGTACTTTTGTTAAGTATATTGAAAGCATCTGTTTATGAGAATCAAAAAGGTTGTTGTGGAGAAACCTTCATCCCTAAACCACATGTCTATGAGGGAAAAAAGTGAAACTGTGTGAATGCAGTGTGGAAGACTTTAGTTGTTATTTTTTCTTTAGTAATCATATCATATGTCAGGCTGGGCAGAGGGGTGCACACCTTCAATAGCAGCACTTGAGACACAGGAGGAGGATCTCTGTGAGTTGGAGGCCTGCCTCGTTTACACAGCGTGTTCTAGGACTCCATATCTACAAAGAGAATCCTGTGTAAAAAAAAACTTGTGAAAAAAGAAAGAATATCACATGTAACTCTAAACACAAATAATGTGAGCATAGATATTGAAAGAAGGTGTGTACATCTCCCTCTCCCTCAGAACATTTAGAAGTTGGAGAAGATATTTAGTGGTCCCAACTTTGAGGAGATCCATTAAATGTCATACAAGTTAACAGTTAATTGGTTTTCCAACTTCATTGGAAAGACATCAAAAAGCTCACACTGCAGAAAAACACTATCATCACTGGAATGTATGAACACTTCCATTTGTCCTGGTACATTCTGACAATGTAATATGACTTACACTATGTGAAAAGTTATGATTGCAATAAGTATGGCAAGCCTCTGAGTTCCTCTAGTTCCTTTCAAATATGTGAAAAATCAAATGTAATAAAAATGCTGTCCTGCCATGATGATAATGGACTAAACTTCTGAACTATCAACTACCCAATTAAATGTTTTCTTTTGGAAAAAAAAAGATGCTGTCCATGTGGGCCATGAAATAAAGGCTGTTACTATCAAACACAGCTATCTTCAAAGACACAAAACAGCCCCTAATGAAGGGAAGCATCAGGAATGTAATACTTAAGACCTGATTTCTCTTTACAATTATGCCAAATTATGAAATAAATTCATACAGATAATAAGTTTCTTTACTGTAATGCATATGGTAAAGCTTTCACATGTGCCTATTGTATTTGAAGGACGGAGAGAAGACACACAGCGAGAAACCCTGTGAATACTCTCATTGTGTAAATTCTTGGTAAGGAATCATACAGTAGAGAAACTCTATAATTGTAAGCAGTGTGGTAAAGCTGTGTACTCTGCATAATTCAATAATCTGTGAGGTCCTGAAAATCTTGATACTGATGGAAATCTTGGTATAAATATTTGGTAAGATCTTCAATGAACAAACATTTAGTTACAAAAGATTCTGCAGGGAAAACACCTGACAAGTGTCACCAATCTGCTCAAGCATTGTGTTGTCTCTGTTGTGTTTGCACCTGCAGAATTGTATGGACAAACCTCCTTCGAGTTCACTGATAATGTAACCCTTTGTGTTTTCATGCTTTTCTTTAATTGCATAAAAAACCTAACTCAGATCACTTGATTTCTCTAAATTCAATCCTACATGCTTGCTTTCTCCTCCATGAACCAATTCATGATGAAGGAAAACTGTAAATTGCCTCAACCCCAGGGATACAGGAATGAGTGTGTACAAGAGAATATATTCACCTGTTTGGTCAGAGAATTGATTGAGTTTAGTTATGTGATGTCAGTGTTTGGGTTTGTGACAGGTCATGCATGTTCCCCAAAAGGGTAGACCCTCGAGTTTTTCTGTAGCAGAGACTATAGAAATTTCTCAAAAAACCTGACCTAGTTTCTTGCAATGAACTTGTAATTATTTTGCCCATCCACATCTCTAACCCCGTTCATATTTTAAAACCCTTTTGTATCATCTTTATATCAGTTAATGGGGAAGAAATCATGGAAGAGAAATCCCTATTCATGAAAAGAATTTGGTAAAGACTTCATATTTGTCTTTAGTTTAAGTAAAATATGATTTGTGGGAAGTCAGAGTGTCAATGAGTTCATGAGACCCAAGACAAATCACAAGCAGGTTTTTTACTGGGAAACAACTTACACAAATAATAATAGAGAGTTGCCATGGCATTCCTGCTCAGGAAGATGCAATCTATGCCTTTCTGTCATGATGTACAACCAAAGAAAGCAAGACAGAGATAGAGAGGAGAGACAGAGAGAGAGGAGAGACAGAGAGAGCAAAAGAGAGAGGAGAGGCTACCTTAAATGTCCCTCCCTGATAATGAGATTGATGATTACATTAAATGCCACCCAATAGCCTTCATCCAGTAGGCGATGGAAGCAGAAGCAGACACCCACAGCTAAGCACTGAGCTGAACACCTGGAATCCAGTCACAGAGAGGGAGGAGTGTTGAGCAAAGGGATCAGACCAGGCTGGGGAAAACCAGAGAAACAGCTGACCTGAATAAGGGGGAGCTCATGGACACCACTCTGACTGCTGGGAAACCAACATAGGACTGATCCAGACCCCCTGAATGTGGGTATAAGTTAGGAGGCCTGGGCAGTCTATGGGGCCTCTGGGAGTGAAACCAGTATTTATCCCTAGTGCATGAAAGGAATTTGGGAACTCATTCCCCATGTAGTGATACTCTTTTTGCCTGGCTATATGGCGAAGGACCGCTGTCCTGCTCCAAATCACCTGATAGATTTTGGTCATCCCTCAGGGAAGAATCACACTCCTTGGAGGAGTGGATGAGTGATTGTATGTGGGGTTGATGTGGGTTATGTGAGGATGGGAGTGAGAGAGAACTGGTATTGGTGTGTAAAATAAGATTGTTTCTAATTTAAATAAAATTTATGAAAAAATTGGAAAGATGGAGTGGTAAATACCTGAGCTACCAATTGGTGGTGCCATAGCCCTGAAGACACTGTCCTGAACCAGTCACTGTCTCCCTTTAGTCTGTGGTCCTCCCACCATACTCTACTGACCATTTTCATCTTGATGACTTTGAAACCATGAAATTCCTTCCTCTACTTTGTAAGTGAAGATGAAGCCATCTCCATTTAGTGAGGCATTAGAATGATGGGATGAGTAACATGAGGAATTGTGGTAGACTTAAAATTGACTTATCTCAATGAGCCTGGGTTTCACCATCTGCAGATAAGTCCAAAACTCTTCCCCGGTCCTTTGATGAGTTATAGCAGACTCAATTATGTGGAAAAATAGTATTTCTCAGAGTTGGAAGCCAGTGGACTTTAAGGCAGACAGTCTGCCTATGATGGGCACCTTCTTCCGGACTGGAGTTTGTACCAGAGCCTGTGTCCTGGCTGCCCTAACCATCCAGGCTCAGTAAATCACCCTCAGGAAGCCAATTAAATGAACCAACTTATTTAGTGACATGCCCATCTATAATGCAGGCACTCTAGACAGATCTCTCTGATATCCTAGGAAAGCGTATTCTATAGTGTGAATTCTAGGTCAGACAGGGAGTCACAGTAATGATATTCTTAAAAAGAAGAGAAGAATAATAACACAAAATGTAAAATGACAAAATTAATAAAAATTTAAAACATATTCATGTTGACTAATTTGAAACTGTAAAGAAAACATGCAGTGAATACTCCATCACTGGGATTCTAACAGGCTGAGAGAGAAGGAAAATATATGCAAATCTAAATAATCTAATGAAGCAAATAATGCATTTTCACTACTCTGAAACACCCCCACATTCTCAGTTACTTTTTATCATATAATTTAGTCACATAAAAGTAAATGTTTCTCCAATAGAGTCATTCTCATTTGGAAGACTCAAGTCTTTTCCCACAATGAGATTCCCCAGGAAAATAATTTTTTTGTTTTTTTGGGGGGGTACAGGGTTTCTCTGTATTGTTTTGGAGTTGTCCTGGGTCTTGCTCTGTAGACCAGGCTGGTCTCGAACTCCTAGAGATCCCCCTGACTCTGCCTCCCAAATGCTGGGATTAAAGGTTCACCACCAACGCTCGGCAGGAATGTAGAATTTTATGGGTTTCAATAGTCAGAGGTCAAAAGTAGATGCCATGAAGATGACTTATGGTCTCCACATAACTGTCATGGTCTAAAACCTGTAATTATATTACAGAATCACACATATAATGGAAATTATTTTGTTTTCTTCTGAATAACTCTCTTTGCCATGATGTTAGAAATCATTTCTGGGTTTCCCTTTGAAGGCAGTACTACTGAAAGACCCCAAGCGGGGACTTTCACAGGAGGGAGACCCGAACCCAAGGAGCAGCGAGACCACGAGCTTGGATGCACGAGCTTGGATGCAAACAGCAAGAGGCTTTATTGATAATACACGGGTACCCGGGGCGTCTCAGTCTCGGGAACTGAGAGCCCCGAGCTGGGGACTCAGGGGTTCTTTTATAGCAAAAAGCGCAGTACAGAAGCGAGAAGCCTAGTTACGGGACCCTGATTGGGTAATTTAAATGAGGCTGGGGCTCAGAACGAGGTTTCTCTCATCTGGACAGAGAGGCAATTAAGGTTTCTCTCAGAACTCAATTCTCGGCCTTGGCCCTATCTGAAGAACAAAGGTTTCTGTGCCTGCCCAATCTTTCTGGGCTGGCTATGCAGACCATAGACACCTGTGCCCCTATCTGGACAGAGATAGTAGTGACTATTCAGCTGCGAAGACCTTGAGCTGAGCTCCCTCCTGATAAAAAATGGCTGAGCTGTGGGGGAAAGGAGTTTTCCATAAGCCTCAGCTGCCTGCGCTGGGCCGGGGTCTTTCATTCCCCCATTGCTCTTGTAACTGAATGAAATCTTTCATTCAGAGGTTTCTGCCATCTCGAAATCCCTTTGCTTTAGCTGCTGGTATTGCTGAGTCAAGACCAGTGATTGTACAACCGATAGCCTTTCTTTTATCTTGGCCAGGTTGTCTCTTACCACTCCGTTATGGTCTGCGTAAAAGCAGCATTCTTCTTTAAGGGCCGCACAAATTCCCCCTGCTGTAAAAATAAGAGGTCTAGTCCCCTTCTATTTTGGAGGGCTACTTCTGCCAGGGCAGCGACAGATTCCTCTAAAGACCGAACATCTGCACACATTACTTGTTGTAGGAGTTGGAACTGTTTAGTTTCCTGCAGTGCGACAGTACCGGTTCCTATTCCTGCTGCTATGCCTCCCATGGTTAATCCTCCTAGTAGGATGGCAGTAGTGATGGAGATAGGTTCCCTCTTACTGCGGTCAGGTTTTATCAAGTCATAGTCAGAGGGGTGGTAAATTACCTTAGGCCATAATTCTATCAGAACACAATAGTCAATGGTGGCATTTAATACCGTGGTGGAGACACAAGGGGTTAATCCAGTGTTGCATGCCCAATATGTCCCATTGGGGGCTATCAAGTAGTGGCCACTTTGGGGCAAAGGCTCAGTGGCATTGCATAGTCCTTGATGCGTAGCGGGGACTTTACCTATATATAGCCCCTTTCCAGACACTTCTGAGATGGTCAATTTATGTTGCATGGCTGTCCCACAAAGTGCCTCGGCTGTGGCCTGTTTTGTATATTCGCCCACAACCGCTAAGCCTTCATAATAGGGAGGTTGCGGAGTCAGACAAAGCCAGCATTCCTTAGTCTTATCTGGGCGAGTTAAATTCAGAGTGGCATATGTCCCTTTAATTAGGGCTAATATTCTATCTCCCGTGCCTTCAAGGGGGGACCCGAGGAGGGGGTTTGGGAGTGCTTTCTGTAGGCGCGGGAGCGGCTGTGGTTTTAGGCAGGGTCATGGGCCTGGTATCAGCCTTGGGCATGAGTAGGCTAGGCTGCTTTTGATCAGCAAGGACCTGATTAGGGCCTATTGCCTGTGAATTGACAGGAGCCACCTTACATCTGATTGTAAAGATTACCCCCTTGTCTGGCCCGTACAGATACCAACGCAAACCCCAAGTATACCCAGTCTGCCAGTCCGGGGCTTGCTTTCCCTGCGCAGTGAAGGAAATGGCAAGAGGCCTACCTATCATTCCAGATTGTCCTTTGTCCCAGCCTCTGCGTACCTGTATTTTATCCCAGGATGAGGATGGCCTCCAATATGCGTCCCCTGTAGTCTCGCACCCCCAAGCTGCACAGAAAAAGTAGTCATATCCCCCACATTTCTGGGCCTGTTGCCAGGCATGCCCATCTCGGGGCAGACATAGAAGTCCTTTGAACTTAGCTGCTCTCTGGCTCTTTGATCAACACACCCGGGGGTGGTTTCTCTGGAGTCCATGAGTGCACGTCGACGTCTGTAAAAGTGGGAACCACTGGCGCATGCCTTTGGGTGGCAATGGGGAATGTCCCAAGTGTCCAACCCTGCTACCAAATCACAAAATTCAGGCCATAGAGTAGGCCACCATGTCCCAAGTGCATGTGGTTCCGTGACAGCATAAATGACCTCCCCCACTTGGGAGAGAACCTCCCAGGTTAATTTATAAACGGTATGGGGACTGGAGGCCACACCAGTGTCTGATTTTATGAGGAGGGCTATTAGCAGGAGGGAGAGGAGCGGGTAAGTTTTATTTTTAGAGGATTTTGAGTGCGCTGAGCCTTTCATCCTGGGTCCGGATCCTCAGGGAAGGCAGCTTTTACGTGCCAGGCATGTATCCAAGCAGCAATCCCGTCCACCTTGAGAGCAGTAGGGGTGGTTAACAGGACCGTGTATGGTCCCTTCCAGCGGGGTTCAAGGTTCTTAGCCTGGTGGCGCCGGACCCAACGCTGTCTCCCACGTATAGGAGTGGGGACATAGGGTGTCTCCTCTGGTCTCGGTAGGCTTGGGCCAGAGGCTTCCAGACTTCCTGCTGAACCAGCTGGAGTGCCTGCAGGTGAGCTTGAAGAGAGGAGGAATTGGCATAGTCAGAAATATCTTGGTCAAAGAACTGAACAAAGGGAATGGTGGTTCCATGTAAAATCTCAAAAGGGGTGAGGCCATGGGGGCCCGGTGTATTCCGGGCACGATAGAGGGCAAGGGGGAGCAAGAGGACCCAGTCTTTAGTGCCAGCTGCCAGCGATAATTTAGTTATAGTCTCCTTAATGGTTCTATTTATTTGTTCTACCTGTCCTGAGCTTTGGGGTCAGTAAGCACAATGTAATCTCCAATTAATCCCCAACAAGGTGGCCACAGACTGACTTACCTGAGAAACAAAGGCAGGCCCGTTGTCTGTCCCCAATACCTGTGGCATTCCGTAACGGGGGAAGATTTCTTCAAGAAGTTTCTTGGTGACCACCTTTGTTGTCTCGTGCTTGGTGGGGTAGGCTTCTGCCAGTCTCAGGGCCTGTGTCAAGGCAATCAGTTCTGCTCGTTGGGCTGATGTTCCTGGCGGCAAGGCCTCGGCCCAAATTGTTTCTGACTCAGTTGTCAATGCAGCACCGGCTTTCCGCTCTCCTTGATGTACAAAGCTGCTTCCGTCCGTGAACCAGACAAGGTCAGGGTTGGGAAGGGGTTGATCCGTGAGGTCAGCTCTCGTCCCATGGACCTCAGCCAGGACCTGCAAGCAGTCATGAGTCTCTGCTTCCCCGGGATGGGGAAGTAGCGAGGCGGGGTTCAGGGTCACCGGAGCCCCGGAGTGAATTCGGTCCTTGTCCAGCAACAGAGTCTGGTAATGGGTCATCCTGGCATTGGTGAGCCAGCGGCCCGGTGGCTGCCTGAGCATAGATAGTCAAAGGCTGCCCCAACGTCAATTTGTCAAAGGGTTCAGTCAGATCAGGTAACCCCAGAGCTGGGGAGCTGAGCAGAGCCTTCTTGATGTCCATGAAGGCTTTCTCCTGGCTCTCCCCCAGTCAAAGTTGTCCCAAGATTCCCAGGTCTGCATCCTGCCATTCAAAGGCAAACAGTGGCTGACTGTCTTTGTGTAACCGCAGGCAGAAGAAGGCATCCTTTAAATCCAGGACTGAGTATCAAACATAGTCAGGTGGCAGTCCACCCAGGAGGTTATAGGGATTGGGGACCATGGGGTGTATGTCCTCAACCCGCTTATTGACTTCCCGGAGGTCCTGGACCGGCCTATAGTCATTGGTTCCTGGCTTCTTGACTGGCAACAGGGGAGTGTTCCAGGGGGACCGGCAGGGGGTTTGGGTCTCTGAAAGGTCCTTCTTTCTAAGTGAGGCCCCCTTTGTCCCTCTCTCTACCTATCCTGTCTCTGCGACTACTGTGGCCAACAGTTTAGTCATTTCTCTGTTACGCTTCTTGTCCCTCTATCCTGTCTCTCATTTCCTGTCTCTGACATTCTGTTTCCATCTTTTCTCTCTCTCTCTGAGCTTCTCTTTTATTAAAAAATGCGTTCTGTCTCCCTCAATACATCTGGTAGTGTATACCCCTGTCATATGGGTTATACATTCTGTAAGCTTCCTTAAGTCTTTCAAAAAATGCGGCTGGCGATTCCTCTGCCTTCTGAACTATCTGTCTTACCTGGGCCAAATTTATAGATTGCTTATCCGTCTCTCGGAGACTCGCTACAAGCAACTGGCATTAAAGACATTAGATGGGTCCTACCTGCCTCAGTGGTGAAGTCCCAGTCTGGGCAGCATCAATTTCATTTGGAAGCTGCGTAGGTTGTCCATTTGCCCCAGGAACAATTTTTCCGGGCTTCAAGAAGGACCCGCTGTCTCTCCTCCGAAGTTAGGAGGACTTGCAAAAAGCTGTTGGGCAGTGAGAACCGATTCTAATAGATCAGTCAGTCTCACGGGGTCTGCTGAAAAGGAGGGGTTATTATTTTTCCAGTTATAAAGATCTGAGGCAGAGAACGGCCAGTACTGCAACTGGCCATCATGGCCCGTCCGGAGGCAGGGCGGTTTAATCCGGAGCGGGCTGAGGCTACGGCGCCGCCCGGAAGGGCCGGAGCGTCTGCCGGGGAGCGGGGCCGAGGGGCGTGGCGGCCGCTCTCTGACCCGGTCCATCGCGGGCCGCAGGGAGGCAGACACAGCTCCCTCGCATTGTCGCCGGTCGCGCCGTCACATTCAGGGCGCCCTTCGCGCAGCGGCCGGGACGCTGAACGCGAACCGGAAATGGGCCGCAGCCCGAGCAGTGCCTGCAGCGGCGGCGGCGGGGGTTAGGGAAGAGGAGGGGGAGGGAGGGTCATAGACCAGCACTTCCCAGGTAACTATATAGGGTACTTGGTCCGGGTGGCCCTGGGGTCCAGGATCCATGACTTTCTCTTTCACCTGGAAAATAATTTGAGGGTTAAAGGTGCCATCTCGTGGCCAGCCAACATCAAAAGTTGGCCATTCAGAAGAGCAAAAGGTGATCCATTGCTTCTTGCGCGCATCGACAGTCCGGTTACGAGCATCTCGAGAGCGATGACAAACGACATTCAGACGGACGAACAGATAAGAAACAAAAACAAACAGATTTTCGCTGCGCGGCTTTGACGAAAGTCAAAAGCAAATTCAGATCGGGGACGGGGGCCTTGTGCTCCCGTCCTTGTCCCCTATCAGGATGGAAACTCCCTCGGCCAGCGGGACTTCCCCAAACAGACGGGGCAGATTCCTAGGCATCTACCCCAAACAACCGAGTCCCTAAGGACTCCCAGATACAAACGGGGCAGATTCCTAGGCATCTACCCCAAACAGACGAGTTCCCTAAGAACCTCAATACAGACGGGGCAGATTGACATCCACCCCAAACAGACGAGTACTCCAAATACAAACGGGGCAGATTGACATCCACCCCAACAAATGAGTTCCAACTCCAGACGGGGCAGATGGACATCTGCCCCAAACAGACGGGGCCCCAAACAGACGAGGCAGATACGTGTCCTAGACGCTACCAGGTCGGTGCCACCTGGAGCATACAGATGTATACAGCTGTATACTACAAACGCAGGCGCAATAAAACAACAGGCATAGACAGACAGACAGCAGACAACAGAAACAACAGAAATTTAGTCCGGACAATTCTTACCTCCCAGAAGTGGGTCGGTGGTCCCTGGGCGGGGTCTCAATTCCCGGCCAATGCACCAAATGAAAGACCCCAGGCGGGGGACTTTCACGGGAGGGAGACCCGAACCCAAGGAACACCGAGACCACGAGCTTGGATGCAAACAGCAAGAGGCTTTATTGATAATACACGGGTACCCGGGCATCTCAGTCTCGGGAACTGAGAGCCCCGAGCTGGGGACTCAGGGGTTCTTTTATAGCAAAAAGCGCAGTACAGAAGCGAGAAGCCTAGTTACGGGACCCTGATTGGGTAATTTAAATGAGGCTGGGGCTCAGAACGAGGTTTCTCTCATCTGGACAGAGAGGCAATTAAGGTTTCTCTCAGAACTCAATTCTCGGCCTTGGCCCTATCTGAAGAACAAAGGTTTCTGTGCCTGCCCAATCTTTCTGGGCTGGCTATGCAGACCATAGACACCTGTGCCCCTATCTGGACAGAGATAGTAGTGACTATTCAGCTGCGAAGACCTTGAGCTGAGCTCCCTCCTGATAAAAAATGGCTGAGCTGTGGGGGAAAGGAGTTTTCCATAAGCCTCAGCTGCCTGCGCTGGGCCGGGGTCTTTCAAAGGTAGAATGCATAGTTGTTTTTATATGATATAACAAATAAAATCCAAACAAAAGCAAGGGTGAAGGGGTTGAGAAGGACAGTATATAATAAAGTTAAAATACAACAAGAACATTTTACAGTTCTTAACATGCCTCCAAACATCAGGACAACAATGTCTGTAAAAGAAACAGTATTACTACTAAAAATCATACATTAATCATACATTAATCTAACCTGGTGACTTCCATACACTAATCACACAAATAGGTTGATCTTCCAGATATGAACTAAATAGAAAAAAACTGGAGATGGATATAATCATAAGTCAAATTGTTGTGACAGAGAGTTATGTAATATTACCACTAAATACATAAGAATAATTTTTGTCCAACAATCCATGGAACTGTCTCCAAAACTCACCATAATAAAAAATAAACAAGTCTCCAATTTATTAGAAAATTGAAATAACACCCCGAACTCTATCCAACCACCATGAATTAAAACTGGATATCAGCAACACCAACACGAAATAAAAAAAACTCATGGAAGCCAAACAACTCACTACTGAGTAAAGAGTTCATCAAGACAGAAAGACAGACTGAAAAAGAAAACACAGCATGTCTGAAATAAGGGCCACAATGAAAGCAGTTCTAAGAGGAAATTTCAAAGCAGTGAATACCTACTGAAATATACTGGAGTAATTTCTTTTTTTGTTTGTGTTTTTTTCAAGACAGGGTTGCAGCCGGGCATTGGTGGTGCACACCTTTAATCCCAGCACTCGGGAGGCAGAGGCAGGCGGATCTTTGTGAGTTTGAGACCAGCCTGGTCTATAAGAGCTAGTTCCAGGACAGCCTCCAAAGCCACAGAGAAACCCTGTCTCAAAAAACCAAAAAAAAAAAAAAGAAAAAAAAAAGAAAAAAAAAAAGACAGGGTTGCTCTGTATTATTTTGGAGGCTGTCCTGGAACTCACTCTGTAGACCTCCAACTCACAGATATCTGCCTGCCTCTGTCTCCCAAGTGCTGGGATTAAAGGTGTGCACCATCAATGCCCGGCCTGATTTCTTATTAATAACTTCATTACACACTGGATATCACTATGAAAATAATGTTCAATATTGTATATATAAATAAATAAGAGGGCTGAAAAATCAGGGATTCAAGAATGAGGAATAATATCAATGTGTTAGAAGCAGAGAGCAACAGGAAAAACCAAAAGTAGAATAAATAAAATGCCAATGTGTTTCCTCAAATAAATCAATTAAATGACAGCCACTTAGACTAACTAGTCAACTAAATGAGAGAGAATATCTAAGTTATTAATTTGATATGAAAGTGATGACTTTACATTAGATCCTGAGGAAATTGGGAGAATCATAATGACATACTTTAAATATTTATTTCACAAAACTGGAAAACCTAAAAAAGGATGAAATCCCTGATATAAATGACCCATGAAAGTGAAACCAAGATGGTATAAATCCTATAAACAGACCCATAGGCAAGAGATGGTCTTCCACAGGGAAATAGAACCAACCGCTAGTTGTCAAGGACCAAAGAGTCAGCCCAGAAATCATATGTGCAATTAACAGTATACCAATTGAAAAGGGAGTATTTAGTACTTTATGTATGAATATACAGATATAAGTATGCATTTCATAATATAACACCAGTACAATGTTTTTTTTTCTGTTGAGGGATCAATGCTGAAGTTGGTGGTAGCAGCTGAACCCTGATTTCTTGGGATCCCTGAGTTCTAATCCAGTGTCCTTTGGTATTGCTGTTCTCTGAATCCTCTTGTCTTTCTGGTTACATGTACGTTGGCTTCAGGTTTCCAATCACAGATCTAACTTATGTCATCATTCCTGCCATGCCACCATGGACAATAAAAACAGACCTCAGTCAGGGTGTTACAACCAGCCTTACAACCTGCACCACTTCCCTCCCAGACCTCACCATCCAAGGAGGCAAGGACAGCTCAGGAGGACCTCAGTCTTTTCAGAGTCACAAGGGGAAGCAGTGATCACAAGCATGGGGCCCAAAGATTTGGATATATGCTGTAGTGAGCTTACCTTCATCCTGCAGAGGGGGAATTCAAAGGTTACCAAAGGAACACCTGTAGGATGCTG
The DNA here is from genome assembly GCF_017639785.1 of Mesocricetus auratus. Taxonomy (NCBI): domain Eukaryota; kingdom Metazoa; phylum Chordata; class Mammalia; order Rodentia; family Cricetidae; genus Mesocricetus; species Mesocricetus auratus. Next base: position 33,970 of record NW_024431403.1, read on the forward strand.
ATGGATGAGGGTGGTACTGAGTCAAGGATCTGGGAGTGCAGGAGTGGGAAATCTTCAGCCTTATCTTTGGGATGAGGAAGATGAACTGGAACCAAGGTTTCATTATTCCACAGCTAGTAACACATTCTCCTCCTCAGAGAAATCCTCCTGGAAGATGTGTTCATATAAGGAGTGATCAGAGAGAAGCAAAAAAACACAACAGAATCCAGATGCACAGAGTCCTGGTCTAGATCTAGGGAAGCCTTCTCCCATATCCTCTACTGCCAACGAGGTCTAGGTCACACTGCAGAGTGCTGTGTCTACAGCTGCGCAGGCATCACTGTTGCACACAGAGTTTCCTCTACATGATGAGGTTATCTGGAGTGGAGAGCAGAATGGCCCTGCACTACTCCAGCTCCTCCAGCGATCCCCCAATTTCTGCTGCTCACATTGGCCAATCAGTTGGCAGAGGCTCCAGCTACAGGATCTAGCTCCCAGAAGATGCCCAGGCCCTTTACTAAGACAGTTTTGAGGGGCATAGGAGAGTCAGATTTGAATAATGAGCCACCAATTATATACTGTAATGACCTTTCACTGGGGCACATCCTAATCTGCAGCCCCAAACCAAGCCCAGAACCTATTACTCCCCTTGTGCTGAACCTAGGTAAAAGGCATACAGTATGATTGTGAATGTTAGTTTGGAGGGAGGAGAGACAGATCTATGGCAGAGGACAACCTTCAAATTCTAGACTATTTGGCAGACATTCATTGACCCAACTTCAGGAACACACTTGCAATCTTTGCCTCCAACCAAGAAGAGTCTAAAGTCCCATCCACTCCAATCTATTCATCATTGAAAGTGCAGGGAAGAACTCCTTTCCACCCTTCAGTCCTCTGTAGTCATCTTTTACTGTCCCCATAGGTGGGGACATTCTATAGCTCTTAGTGGGAGTTGGGGCCTCTGGAAGTCCTGGCCCCTCTAGATCCTGGCCTAACTGAAGGAGGCCTGGGAATTTCAGCTCCTGCAGCATTACAAAACACTGAAAATATTTAGGGAAACTCCTTGTTCCCTCCTCCTGTTCTCTGTTCCAGCCTGAAGGGTGCAGCTCCAAGGAGGACATACTCATGGGGATGACAGTAGTGAGGAGGTTCTCTTGTCCAGGCTCACTGTGAGCTTGAAAAGTTTGATCTCCAGGGGAGGTGAGCATGCCTGGACTCCAAATGCAAATGAATGATGCCATTGAGAGATCCCAACTCAAAATTTTTAGACCCCCTAGCAACTAGCCCATCACAGAGTGACTTGCCCTTCTGCCCTCTCCTGAGAAACCAGAGACCTCAGATAAACCTAAAAGATAACCCTCCCTTCTCCAGGAACTAGCTCACCACATTCCTGCTCAATGTTTAACTGTGAAATGCCTAAAGAATGCTTGCTTGAAATAACCTTCCTGTTAAGACATAAGCTATCATTTAACTTCCTCATCCTTTATGTTTATTATGTTTACCTAACTCCCCAATTCAGTTGTTCCCTTTAAAAAAACCCCAACTGCAGTTACTAGGGGTCAAACTCTTCTGCCCCTGCAAGGGTCATGAGCTTGGCCCCAGTGCACTGGTTCCCCGAATAAACCTCATGTGCTTGCAGCAAGAATGGTCTCTCTTGAATTATTAGGGCGTCGGCTTTTCCCAAGACTTGAGTTAGGGTCTCCCCAATCTGGGGGTCTTTCACCATGATTCCTGACTCCCTGGCCATGTGCAAATTCATTGCAGTCTCTTCTTCCTCTGTCCCTTCCTCCTATGTGTCTCCCCATCCATGACCCTCTTATCTACTTTTTCCTTAAGATGCTTATATAAACATGGGATCTTCAAACAGTGAAATTGAAATGAGATGAATGGACAAGTGGAAAGGTATCCTAGCCCCACAGAAAAAACCAACTAACAAACAAACAAACATGTTGCAAAGGATTACAGGTCACTCTTGGAGAGCACTGAGATTCACAGTGAGTTCCAAGCACTAGAAATAGGGACATCACCCAGTAAAGTCTAGAAAACATCATCCAGGATGGTCTAGGGAAGAACACCAAGGAAGTTTTAGGAATGCACATGGTGGTACATACCTGTGATATTACACAAAAAATTGTCATATTTGTAACCCAGGCTATATGTACAAGATTGTGTAAAATGACCTTCTTTAAGTAACCAAAAATAGAAGATGTTTAAGCATTCATACATGGGACAGGGATAAACACAGTCTTTCTAGCTGGACAGTTTGGTCCATGCCTTTAATTGAAGCACAATGAGTAAAACTCAGGCAATCTATGGAATTTGAGACCTGTGTGGGGACACCAGACCTTGAGCAGAGACCCACTTCCCCATCAGCCTGGGAGTAGGCAGCTGTAAGACAATGTTTAATAAAAACATGTTTACTAGCTGGGCACTGGTGGTGCACGCCTTTAATCCCAGCACTTGGGAAGCAGAGGCAGGTGGATCTCTGTGAGTTCAAGGCCAGTCTCAGTAAAACCAAAAAAAAAAAGAAGAAAAAAACATGTTTACTAAAAACAATACAATGCCCGGGGCAATAAGTTCCTGAAAAGGGCTGGCCCATGGGAACTGCCCTGACCTCGACCTTTTCCAAAGACTAACTACCTCTTCTGACACACCCAATTCAGTTTTCTGCTGTCAGAGCAGAACCAGCCAGGGGTAAGGAGAGAGAAGAAGCTTTTCTGGAGGGAGGCCTTTCTTGGGAAGTTTTCTTGAGCCTTTTTGGGGCCTGCTTAAAGTTTTCTTTACACCGTTGAATGAGTCTCTGTGTTGTCAATCCCAGACACCCTCCGCACATTCTCAGACACAGGCTGCACAGCAGACATGGGAAGCCTGAAAAATAGAACAATTCCATGACTGTAAGGGCATTAAAGAGAAATTTAAAATTCAAGGCAGAATTTGGAAGTTATCAATTCAGACTACCACTGTCTTAGTTATTTCTGTGATTAAACAACTTGGCCAAAATCAGGAACTTGAGGAGGAAAGGGTTTATTTCCCTCACAGTTCCATTGTTATGCCCAGACTGTGGGAATCTCTGAAAGATAACCCTGGAGACTGAATCCATAAGCAAAAGCATAGAGACTTTATGCAAGGTTCAAGGTCAAGCTTGGGTCCTCCATGTGTCCCATGCAGTGGTACAATCAGAGAGCTCCAAGCCTGGCTGGATAAGACTTTTATCAAAACAGTGGTTGGGGTGAAGGGGACATTTAAGTTTGAGGATGAATGACTGGCTGACATTTGCTTAGGTAGGAATTGGTAAAAGCAAACAGGTGGGTGCTGGGCTCCAGTACATCTGAAGATCATATCTATAATGGTTCAATATTTGCAATGTCAGGTCCTTTGCCCTTAGATACTGCCCCTACCCTGGGTGGTGTCAGCTTATGATTTTTCCTGGATCCCATTGCTGGCTGACAGTAAATTGAAACTCATGCCTATTCTTGGCTGTTTTTGTTTTGTTTGTTTGTTTGTTTTTTGAGACAGGGTTTCTCTGTATTGTTTTGGAGGCTGTCTTGGAACTAGCTCTGTAGACCAGGCTGGCCTCGAACTCACAGAGATCTGCCTGCCTCTGCCTCCCGAGTGCTGGGATTAAAGGCATGCACCACCAACGCCCAGCAACTGTTTGTTTTATTAACCCTGTCATGGCAGCTGTGTGCTTAAAATGTTCTGGGTCCCACACCATCTAATAATGCATCAAAAGCAGTGAGGACAGAAGCTCAAGCAGAGCAGGAGTCAGGAGTTGGCACTGAAGCAGAAATCATGGAGGGTGCTGCTTACTGGCTTGTTCTCTATGACTGGCTCAACCTGCATTCTTATAGAACCCAAGAGAACCCAGGGTTGACTGCACTGACAATGGGCTGGGTCCTCCCTACTTACTGTGTAAGAAAATGCCCTATATTTTGCCTCTAGCCCAATGTTAGAGAATCGTTTTCTGCATTAAGTCCCCATTTTCTCAGATAGCCACAGCTTGTATCATGTTGATATCAAATTAGCCAGCAAAACCACAGAAATATATAATACCTCAAATCAGGTTGTTATGTCCAGATTGTGGAGTCTCCCAAAACCATGGAGGAGACTGAATCCTGTCTGTTAATTCAAATAGCCTTTATTTGAGTTTGAAATATCTCTGTGTGTCCAATGCATTGGCATAATCAGAGAGCCTCAAGTCAGATGGGTCGGGGATTTTATAATAGCAGAGTTCGGGTTGAGGGATTTCTAAGGATCGGTACCCACGATTGATTGACATTTGTCTATGACATCTAGGTAAAAGAGGATGGGGGTGTATGCAGGACTATGGGACATCAGATGTCCCTATCTACTATGGCTGGAATATTAGGCATTTCCTTTAGAAGTTTTAAAAATTTCCCCTTTGGTAGTTTATTCCAATGTGGTTTCTGACTGATTTCAGTTTGTGATCTTTTCTGAAACCAGGTTTTGCCTTAGGATAATCTGAAACTCAGTCCTTTATTGAACTTATCATGGCTGGGACCTACTCAATTCATGTGGAGTTTTTGTTGTTGATTGCCAATGCAAACAAAACATGTGGTTACAGTTTGTGTATGATATGATAACAGTATGTCTAAAGAGTGAGCATTTTACTAACTTAGAAGTGTGTTACAGAGTCAGCAATGGCTCAGCAGGTAAAGTCACTGGTTCCTGAACCTGAAGCCCTGAGTTCTATCCATAGAACACACATGGTGGAAGAGGAGAACCAAGTCCTGAGAGTTGTCCTCTGACCTCCAAACTCTCATGGTCTCAACACAAAGGCACAAGCACACGGAGAGAATAAGTAATGAATTAATGTAAAGGAGAGTATGCTACACTAAGAACTACTGATGATGACAGGGGTGGGAGCTCATGCCTGTAAGTGCAGCACTTTGGAAACCCAGGAAACCTAGACTACATAGAGAATTGTCAGACAGCCTGTATCACAGAGTAAGATCTTGTCTCAAAAAATGTTTTTTTTGCCACACACCTTTGCAAACAGTCTTGTAGTTATCTGACTGAACCACTACATGGGACACAAGGAGGATCCAAGCTTGACCTTGAATCTTGCATAAAGTCTCTTTATTTTGCATATGGACTCAGTCTCCAGGGTGTCCGACAATCTGAGTTTGATAACGGAACCATTAGTGAAATAAACACTTTCCTCCTCAAGTTACTTTTTTTGACACATGAGGGTGAGTCAATAGGAGGCTAGCTAACCATTTACTGTAACTCCAGTCCTAGGTATTTCCTGTGTTCTTATGCCCTTTGTAAGTATTGTGCACAGACAAATAGACATAACTAATTCTTTTTTAAAGTTAGAAAAAGGAAAGAATGAAATTCTCTACAGCCCTGAGAAAGACAGCAATCCAGGGTTAGTTAAAATAAACTCCTTCTGGTCTTGCATGGAAGCAGCTGTGTTCATCTTCCTACCCAGGCTGCTCAGAGGCAAAAGCAGCTTTGTTCTGAGATTAATAGAATTCATCATAATCGTTCATGAAGGAGCACAGTATACACTGCTATTAGCTTAATTTTTCTTCAAGATTTCTGTTTTTGTATTCTCTATCTTTTATCTGTTTGACTTTTGCTGTTGGTATAGTTATATTTTAGATCAAACACCCAGACTGACATTATAGTTTTCACAGTGTCATTTACTTAATTTTCAACTAAGACCTTGTAGTACAATATGAACATGCCAGAGATCTTTATTCCCATGTCTTCTATAATTTGTGTATGTTCCTGCATGACTTTCAGAAAAGAATGTCCCTAAATGTTTCTTCTTTTATATTGATATCAGGTTCAGAAGAGGAATTGTTAGCTGAGAATGCTGAGAATAGAGGTACTATTACATGAACATATGCAGACTTCCTAAGAAAATTCACCATGCTTCTATTGTTTGTGAAAACATTATTTTGGAACCACACCCTTGCTGTCCCTGCCTCCTTCAGGCAAGACAATTTTCCAATGTCTTCTGTCTTGATGGTTGAGGTGGCTATTCTAGAATTACCTAGTTCACAAAGAATCGGTTATACCTGAGAGGGATTTTCTAAATTTGAAAGCCCTTTATTAATCTGGATGATTTGAGGTGATAAGATCCCTCTTTAGGTGCTTTGTGGCAGTGCTCACATTTAACACCAGCACTCCGGAGGAAGAGGCACTAGGATTTTCTGAGTTTGAGATCAGCCTGGACTACAGGATGATTTCCAGGGCTACACACATAGACCATTTCTTGAAAACACACAGACACACAACAACAACAGCAAAAAAATCAAACTGACAATATGTTTTTTTTTCATGGCGGGGGTTTCAAGACAGGGTTTTTCTGTTGCTTTAAAGACTGTCCTGTGAGTAGCTCTTCTAGACCATCTGCCAGCCTCTGCCTTGGAAGTGCTGAAATTAAAGTCATGAGCCGCCAGAGCAAGGCAAGCATATGATCCCTTTTAACCTGGATCTTACTTTCTGGTAGGAGCCAACATTATAGAAATGATATCAAAGAAGGAAGCTGTCTCTTTTTGCCTGCTTGCTCTAGCTCTCACTACCAAATTCATTCCTTTACTGCCATTAGAAACAACTTCTTTGGAATTTTTTTGTATAAGGAGATAAGCTGACATGTTTTTTCTTGACATTCAACACCTTGCATTTAACATTTGCCTGTAATATCCAGCCATAGTTACTTGTGTGCAGGTTGTCCAGAGGCATTTCATATATTTGGTAGCATTATCCCTCCATGTAGAAGAGTAGAACTGGTGATATAAAGGATTTGCCAATGCTTAAGAAATAGCGTTGGTGGCGCATGCCTTTAATCCCAGCACTCGGGAGGCAGAGGTAGGTGGATCTCTGTGAGTTCGAGGCCAGCCTGGTCTCCAGAGTGAGTTCCAAGACAGCCTCCAAAACAACACAGAGAAACCCTGTCTCAAAAAACCAAAAAAAAAAAAAAAGAAAAAAGAAATAGTCTGTCTCCCATAATAGAATTCAGCTGAGGGAGGACTGCCTGTGAAATACCCAAATATAAGTATATACTAACCAGCCTTGTTGGATGCTAGGACCCAAAGTTGTTCACCAGGATTGTCCAAACTTTTGGTTTCAAAGCATTACAAAGCAGCCAACCCTGTTTTTTTGTTTTTGTTTTTTGTTTTGTTTTGTTTTGTTTTTCGAGACAGGGTTTCTCTGTGGCTTTGGAGGCTGTCCTGGAACTAGCTCTTGTAGACCAGGCTGGCCTCAAACTCACAGAGATCCACCTGCCTCTGTCTCCCAAGTGCTGGGATTAAAGGCATGTGCCACCAACGCCTGGCTCAGCCAACCCTGTTTTACAACCACACTCTAGGCCCATCCCTTTGTCAAAGAACAGACCTCTGACAAGCTGCTCAATGAGACATTACAGGGTTACTACAAACCTTAAATCCTGGTGTCATAAAATTCTAGCTTTTCGTTTGTTTTGGTTTTGTTTGTTTTTGGTTTTTCCAAACAGGGTTTCTCTGTATTGCTCTAGAGGTTGTCCTGGAACTCACTCTGTAAACCAGGCTGACCTCTAAATCACAGAGATTTGCCTACCTCTGCCTCCCAAGTCCCTGGATTAAAGGCGGGCACTTCCAATGCCTACTTAATTGTAGTTTTTTTTCGAGACAGGGTTTCTCTGTGGCTTTGGAGGCTGTCCTGGAACTAGCTCTTGTAGACCAGGATGGCCTCGAACTCACAGAGATCTGCCTGCCTCTGCCTCCAGAGTGCTGGGATTAAAGGCGTGTGCCACCAACGCCTGGCAATTGTAGTTTGTTTTTTTTCTTGAGAAAAGCATAGTTTTGCCAGGTGGGTAATAAGATACCAGAAGAAAATTATTTGAAAATAAACACTATTGTGTTAAGAACTTACCTCTTCAAGCAAGGCTATCATTTAATCCCTCAGGCTGGAAGAAGGAACACTCTTGGAAGAATTATTAATGGCATTGGTACCAAGGACTAGGGTGTTTCCAAAATGTGCTGATGTATTGATAATGAAACAGAGCTCCTTCTCTAAAAGCTGCAGTATGTTTGGGAGAGCTGGTAATGGTCTGAGGCCAGGGATTTTGGGAAGGGTTGCTTCAAATCTTGGGAACCTACCTCTTAGCACCATGTGGAGCTATTGTTGTGTGTCCTAAGGCCACTTTTTTTTTAGTTAGTAATGTTCTTGAGATACTCTGTACCATATTGAGACTATGGTATTTAGAACAGGTCTACTGAGCTATCATTTCATTTATTTATTTAGTTAGTTATTGCTTGTCTGTTTATCAAGAAAGTATTTTCTGTGTAGCAGTCATGGCTGTCCTATAACTCTCCATGTAGACCAGGCTGGTCTCAAAATCAGTGAGCCCTGACTGCCTCTGCCTCCCAAGTGCTGGGATTAAAAGCTGCTGATCCATTTTCAGAGAGAACTCAAGAGCATGTGGCTTCTGATTTTGGATGAAATATCAGTAGCTTGAGGGTCAGAAACAACAGTTCAAGGATCCCTTTGAAATAATTTTTGAATATTGTGAAGTCTGTGTTTATTTAATTTTGATATAATACAGAGCGACGTATACACCCATGGTGCTGCTCATTCCCATTTGCATACATAGATCTCTCAGAACATAATTTCTATACACATTGAACTACAGGGGATAGGAAAACATTGGTCAAGATCACACTTTTCTTTCCTTAGTTTTCTTTGGTCTTTTGATTAAAAGTTGACTGTATTTTTCCTGACTTATTACTTGTCTTCTTCTTACCAACTCCTTTATTCTTTCAAAAAGTATTTTACTGGTATTTTTTTTTGGTTGTTGTATCTTTGTCCAAGTAAAGATCTCATATTATGTGAATCTGTGCTGTTTTATATAACTCTAATCGAATTATATCATTTTCTTGAAAATGATGGACCTTCACCAATTTGTCTTCATAAAATTTCTTATGCTATCAGTTCCTTAAGGTTGTGTTTTGGGGGAAAGTTGCTGTGTCGAGACAGTTTTAGTTTGTATCTTCTTTATCTCAAATGCTTGCCTCTTCCCATTTTCTGGCTTGCCTGTGTTTCCCAGTTGCTGTTATCTTCATGTTTGTGTCTTTGCTGCTTAAGTGATTGATATGATGAATACACTGGCATTGGATTTTTAAAATCTCATGTATAATTGTCTCTGCCTCAGGTGTCGACATTACAAAACCAAGGGTCATCTGTGTGAACATCAGTGGTGTTCTTAGATTAGAATGTCTAATTTCTGCCAGAATAAAGATTGTGTTGACTTGGTTGATATGGGAAGAAGACTTCACTGATTTGGCAATGTCTCTGAGCAAGTGGGCTGGGGCTGGTTAAGAGTGCAGTTGAGCAAAAGACAGTGACAAAGCATAAGAGAAAATCAAGAAACAATGGTTCCATGAGTTTTACCTTCAGTTACTAGCTTGAATTTCTCTCCTAATCTCCAACAATGATAGACACTGGCCTGGGGTAACAACAAAATCAGTTCAATATCTGAGTAACTTTTACTGAGATAATTTAATCAAAGCAAGAAAGAAGAATTTAGGAACAAAAAACTTTCTTCAAAAGTGATTTTTTTGCTGTAATGGACATGGAAATGTTAACTTTTGGAAGAATGTTGGAAATATCTAGATTTTAGTTAGCAAAAGCCATAAAGCCTTTCCACTGACTGTAGTTGTAGGTCATGAAAGATGGAAATGTAGAGAGTAACTGAAGACACTGGATGTCAGGGTCAGAATTTTAGTGGGCAAATGGCTCTGCAGGCCACCATGGAGTTGGCCTGACCTACCCCCTTGAGATGCATGTGTCTTAGGGTATTCAGGCTGAAGTCCATGGCTCCTGGGGCACAGTGTGCCTTCCAGTTCCTGATAGACTGAAGCCCTCCATCAAGCAGTGAAGCATTCAGGCTAATTTGTATTTCACCATCTGCTTCCTTAGTAGTCAAGCAAGTATGTGAGCTTAACAAGAAAATTGTTCTTAAACATTAAACTTCTATACTTTGTATGGCTTGCAATTTCCATGTCATCCTGGGAACTACAACTGTATTGATCCTGGAAGTTGCCACACTCTTATGGTTCTGATACAGATATAAAAAGTCTGATTGCTCTCAATAAAACAGTCATATCCTTGTACTGCTGTATCCCTCCAGGCAGCCAGGCTTCATTCCTTTTTGACTGTATCAGGTGATCTTGGCCTGGTAAGTAAGCACAGGTGCTTAGAAGATTTCATGAAAATTTTAGCTAAAGTTCATTTGTGTGATATTTTCACCCCAAATGTTTCTTAATCTTTACATGTCTGAAGAAAGTAAGACTGAAATTAACAGTAATGGGCTGATGTCTTAGTCAAAATATTACTTCTGTTGGGTGGTTATTACTGTTGACTCCTTCAGGTCTAAGTGAAAAGGAAAAAAGTAGGAAGGAATGAAAAGTCTCTTTTGTTAAGAAAAAAGATCATTAGATAGTTTCAGATGTCAGTCCAGTGAGGGAAAAAAGACAGCAATTTTCAAGGTTTTTAACATCATTAAAGAAAAGTCCCTGCTCTACCTTTAAAGCCTAGGAAGGCAGCCCAAGTGTAAGACTCTACTCATCTAATCCTTTGACTTATGGAAGGAGTACACAAAGTAACTCCTTGTCTCAGGAGCAATGTTATAGATAAACTAGCAAATTGAATCCAAGTTTGGTAGTGTCCATCAATTCATGCAGAACCACCCTTCTTCCAGTGGGTACAGGCAGGGACAACTCCTCTCCTTGTGTGTACTGGTCCAAGGTTCTCTTCCTGTGGGTGCAAGCAGGTTCAATACTCTGACAGATCTCACAGTGGGTACAGGATGGTCAGAGGCACTGCCTCTCCTGGTGGGTGGGAGCTGGATTAGGAAAGTGTCATCTGCATACTCGAGGTTGCTAGGTAAGCTGGAGGTGAGTTGACTTGTCTGCAGTCCTCAGGCTAGGTAATCCCAGAGTGGGCAAATGGAAGGAAGTTGGGCCCAAGGTGGGGGTCCAGAGCTCGCCTCTGCCATGAGTGGGGACAGCAGTAGCCCTCTGCTCTCAGCAGGCTCCTGGTTGCTTGGTCTGCCAGGGGCCTGTCGACCTCACTACAATCCCCAGGCCTGGAAGTCCAGGCAAGTAGAAGTGGGGAAATTTTCTTCTATGATTTTTTGAATATGTTTTCTGCTCCTTTGAGCTGGGCTTCTTTGCCTTCTTCTATACCTATTATTCTTAGGTTTGGTGTTTTCATGGTGTCCTATATTACCTGGTAATTTTGACTTGAAGATTTGTTGGATTTAAGATTTTCTTTCCTCATTCAATCTATTTACTCTAGTTTATCTTCAGCACCTGAGATTCTGTCTTTAATGTCTTTCATTCTGTTGGTAATGCTTGTATCTGTAGTTCCTTAGCATTGACCCAGCATCTCTATTTCCAACATTCCCTCAATTTCTGGTTTCTCCATTGTCTCTATTTCAGTTTTCTGGTGTTGTACTGTTTGAATTGTTTCCCTCATATCTTTGATTTTTTCTTCTTGGCTTTCCTTGGTTTCTATAAGAGATTTGTTGATTTCTTTCTTTTTTGGTTCATTTTTTCTTCCATTTCTTTAGCGGATTTTCTCCTCTTCTATTTGAGAGCCTCTATGATATTCATGAAGTTGGTTTTAAGGTTATTCTGTCTTGTTTCATCTGTGTTGGGATGCTCAGGTTTGCTGGTGTAAATTCCCTGTACTCTGTTGGTGCATATAAGTTTTTTGTTGTTTGATGTGTTCTTATACTGTCACTTTCCCTTTACTTCTTCAAGTGGGTTTAGGTGGAGTCTCTACCTCTGCTGGGGGTTATGCATTTAAGGTTCTATCCTCTCCTCTCTCTCAGATGTTACATGGCAAGACAGGAATCACAGGCAATGTTGGATTTTTAGTTCTGCATCCAGATCTCTCTCTCTCTCTCTCTCTCTCTCTCTCTCTCTCTCTCCTCCCTCCCTCCCTCATTACTGGAGGCTAGAGAGGCAAGACAGGAATGTCAGCCAATGCTTGGTTCTGCCTCCAGGTCCCTCTGCCAGAACCACCTATTATTTTTTGTTTTTTTTTTGGTTTTTTGAGACAGGGTTTCTCTGTATTGTTTAGGAGCCTGTCCTGGAACTAGCTCTGGTAGACCAGGCTTGGTCTCAAACTCACAGAGATCTGCCTGCCTCTGCCTCTGGAGTGCTGGGATTAAAGGCGTGCACCACCACCATCCGGCTGAACCACCTATGTTTTACAGATTATGGAAACATAAAGATGCAAACTTTGAAGACGATGGATTCTTCCTCTGTGGTCAGTTCTTCACTTTTGCCCACATCTATGTTTAGAACAGTTAGAGCCCCAGTGAAAAGACTGTGAGAGTTCATTGGATAAAGCAGTGAAGATGAAGCTGTGTTGCACATTTGCCATGGAGATCTTCACATGAGGATTGGAAGTGCAAATATGTGAGCTAGATGAGATTTTGCTGGGTGTTGTGTGACATTTTGATCGTATTTTGATAATAAAACTTATTTGGCATCACAGAGCAGAGGTAACCATTAACTGACCAAAAAAGACCACAAAGTTTTGTAGGGTTGAGGATATTTGGAGACAGGAAGTAGGAAATAGAGAGAGGTTCTTACTGTTTTTTATTTTATTTTTTTTCAAGACAGGGTTTCTCTGTATTGTTTTGGAAGCTGTCCTGGAACTCACTCTGTAGACCAGACTGGCCTTGAACTCACAGAGATCCACCTGCCTCTGCCTCCTGAGTGCTAGGATTAAAGTCATTCACCACCAATGCCCAGCTATCTTGCTCTTTTTTAGATGGAGGAATGGAAGAGGTCACTTTCACTGGTGACTGCTCAACTGGTTCTGATCTTTACCCCACATCTGATTTCTGAGTTTTTCTTGATAAAGATTGTTTATATTTAAAGATTGCTTTTGAGGCTCCTTAAAGGATTTGTTTAATAAACAGAAAGGGGTAATTAAGAGTTCTAGAGATAGATTAAATAATACATTATTAACTACATTTTTTAATTCTACTGAAAAGGAAACAACAGCACTGGGAGGTAATACATAAAAATAAACTGCTAAATTAAAGCAACCTGTATACTTTATAGATTGCTTGAGCTCAGAATAAAAACCAAGATATGTGTTAAATAGGGAAGATGTTTTGCTTTTGTTTCCACATGTGGGAGGATATAAACATGAAAATTGATAAAGATTATATTCAAGCAAAAAATATTTCTTCATTAAAACAGACAATCATTCATCAAACAGCATTACCATTCAATCTAAACTAATTCATCAGACTAACAAATTTCTTTTAATTGGATTAAATACAACTTGCCAAAAATAAAACTCCACAAAAGTAGGGTTGAGGGAAGGTTTCATTTTGTATTTCCAAAACATAAGAACCTCCAACAAAGGAATCTGAAGACCATTTGTGTAATGGGGTGCTAGGATTCTGTCTGCTTGTCATGAGTGAGTGAGAGATTTCACTGGGTTCTGACTTTCCAGGAACAGTCTTGGGTGTAGTGTGTTACTAACTATGCTATTTTCACATATCTAAAAGACGTTTATTTACCATGCTCATTACACTTAGACTTCTAGTTCACACGTATGTTTGATGATTAATAACAAAATATATACCAGAATGCTTTGGAATTAGTGTTTGTATGGCTTATCTTTAGGTGCCTGGAAAATGGGAAAAATAAAAAGTTTAACATGTGCAAGTTATTGGAAACAAAGTTGTAAAAACAGGCATCTCAAAAATATACATGATATTAAAGAGGTTCCTCAGTAGCCTCCCTGCCCAATTTGAGGACAAGGAACAACTGTTTCATTATTCCCACACTGGGTTAAATGGAAGATGAATACTTCATATAATTTATCATGGGGCCTTAGGTGTGCCCCACCAAAAGGTTCATGGTCTAATAAATTTTGGTGTGAAAACAAACATATTTTCAGTGTTTCTCAGTAGGAAGGGTTCATTGTTTACTCACACAGAATGACACATCGTACTTCCTGGTGAACCTTAATACATAATACATGTGGTAGTCTGAATGTAATGGGCCCCTATAAGCTCGTAGGGAATGACACTCTTAGGATATGTTTCTTTGTTTCTGTAGGCATGGGTGTCACTGTTGGGGTATATATTGAGATCTTATATATGCTCAAATCATGAACAGCATCCCAGACAACTTCCCATTGCAGTGGGGCAAGATGTACAATGCCCAACTCCTTTGACAGAAGCGTGTCTGTCTGCATTCTACCATATTGCACCAAGATGATACTTGATAAAATCTCTGAAAATGTAAATTACTGAAATAAAATAGTTTTCCTTTAAAAGATTAGCCATGTACATGCTGTCTCTTCACAGCTATAGAAACCCTAACTAATCAGTACATGATTGATTAACTTTAGAGAGGAATTATGAGAAACACTGCCAAATTTACTTCAGAGATGATCGCATACTTGCTCTTTGTGTGTTATTAATAGAAATACCAGTATTCAATTATAGTCATTCTTTATTTCTTGTAGCAAACAATAACAGCTATTTAACTCAATGTGTTTATAGCACAACAAATAATACAATGATCATGTATCAACACTGCCTTTTGTTATTTATTTTTTATTTATTTATTTTTATCCAGGTAAAATTCAAAATAGAGTGGTATTAGGGAGATTTCAACAGCATACTTGGAAGACTTATAACTATTTACAAAAATACACTCTTAAAAATTCACTGGGTTACTGGTAGCTATAAAATTACTTTAACAAGCATTATTTATGCTTCCAGAGTTGGAGACATAGCATTAAAACAAAACATGCAAATGCCTCAATTTAGAGGTAAACTAGCTAACATGTATCTAAATTAGAAAATTTTTCAAGAAAGTACTGATACTGCTTTCCTCCATGGAGGAAACATACTCCTTGATAGGGTTATAACTTACTATTTTGAATCAAATGAATATTTTACTCAAAAATCCCTGTTTGCTGTTCAAAATGAAAAATCACCAGAAAATCAATTCCTGGACATCTATAAGGCCTCCTAGTGAAGCACATTTCATAGGGATTTTTGTAATAAATGAATGAGTATTACTCTGCATCAGTAGTGATTCCTTACTGCTCTCTATTACATCAGCCCTGCAACCATATACATGAAACCAACAATCAACACACTAAAGAAGTTGTCTGCATATGTTAGTATACTCATCCATACATACTTTATGAGGAAAAAGTTGTAACAAAGTATTTGAGAAGGCATGGAATAAAGAGAAAGTAGAAACTGGTCCAAAAGTTATAGATCATAGATTCTTCCCTTGTGGTTTCAGTTCAACACTGTAGGAATCTGGCAGAGTTAGAAGACCAGTGAATACACTGTGAGAGTTCATTGACTGAAGTTCTCAAGGTGAAGCCAGTGTTGTATTTTGAGATGATAGGATGTTGAGATACAAAAACAATTGGTCATCTGCCATGGAAAGCTGAACACAAGGAGAGGAAATAGCAAAGGAGAGACATGTCTGACAATTTTTAGGGATAGAGGTATCTAAGGCTTTTGAGAATGATACCCTACCTGTGCACAGCAGAGCTGTAGGATTTGCTGTTTGCCCTGATGAGTTTTCGTGCCTTGGTTCAATCTTCTCCCACTGTGCCCATATTCTTGTCTTTATTTTTTAAAATTTTTCTTCTCTCATAAAATACATCCTTTCTGCAGTTTCCCCTCCATCCTCTAAGGGTATCTCCACCTGGTCCTCTCCACCTCCATTTTCCTTCAGAGTAGATAATGTATTCAAAGGATATCAACATAAGTCTGCATAATGAATTCCAATTTGGAAAGAATCAAAACCTCCTATCAAGGCTGGATGCAAACTAGTAGGAGGAAAGGAATTCTAAGAGCAGGTGAGAGAGTGGGAGACACACACCCACTTCCACTGTTGGAAGTTGCACAAAAAACACCATGGTATACAACATGTGTTACTTGGTTTTCTTGTCCTGCCAGGTACTGCCATCCTTCTCAGCCCCAAACAAGCACACGTATAACATATTAATTATTAAACTGTTTGCTGTTGGTTAGGGTTTGTTATTGGCTAGCTCTGTCTTAGGAACTAACACATTTTTATACATCTATGCATTTATATGTAGCCTTGGCATACCGGAGAATGTCCAGACATGTTGGTCCCTTATCAGCCACATCACATCTGTCTCTGGTGGGCTCTGTCTGCCTACTGTTCCCAGAATTCTGCTCATCTCCTGGTACCACCTATCTTCCTGACACATTGGCCAAACAGTGTTTTATACATCAACCAATACTGGAAACATATATAAAGAAGGCCATCCCCATCAGACCTGGTGCAGTCCCCATGAGCCTCTATGATTCTGTTGAATGTGTACTTCCACATCCTTTTATAATTTAGGAAAATTTTGACTATAAATTTATCAAAAGTGTTTTGTGAGACTTTGACCTGACTTTATTCTCCTCCTAGTCCTATCATTCTTACTTTTGATGCTTTCATCTGTTGCAGATATCCTGGATGTCACATTTCAGGAAATTTATAGATTTAACATGTTTTTATGTAAATATCCATTTCATAAAGTGGACCTTCAAAGCCTGAAATTCTCTATTACATGTCTTGTATTCTTTTGGTGAGTGAGGCTTGCCTCTGTAGGTCCTGTTTGATTACCTAGATTTTCATTTCCAGATTTCTTCAGTTGTGATTATTTTTAATTGCTTCTATTTCCATCTTCAGGTCTTGAACAGATTCTTTCCTTTTGATTAGCTGTTTATTTGTTTGATTTTTTGACTTTCATTAAAGGATTTATAAATTTTCTTCATCATTTAGGTTATACATTCTTTGCATTCTTTAAGGGATTAATTCACTTCAACTTTTTCTATCATCTTTATAAACATGGTCATAATTGTGCTTCTATCGTGTTGGAATATTTATGACTTGTTTCAGTAGGATAACTGAAATCTGGTAGTCACTTACTGCTCTGGTGGTTGCTGGTTGTGTCCAATTATCTTGTTTTGAGTTTATTGTGGGTCTAGGTGCTGATTTCTCAGTTTTTCATTATTGAAAGGATGATGTTTTTCTTGAATTTATTAGCTCTCTGATCTTCTGATCTGTGTGGCCTATGGTTGAACAGGGGTTCTCAGGCCAATATGGAGGGTGGCTGCCTTTATGTAGGTGTTGCATTTGTTCTTGCAGGGAGTGCCTGCCAGAATTTCAGGCTGTCAAAAGGGAAGAGCAGAGAGAACTTGGGGATAGTGTTGATGGCACATGGAGAGAGTGGGACAGTTCTGTGTTGACGTGGCCCACATGGGCTTCTGGCCAATGTTGTATCCTTTATGTGAGCATAGGGTTTCCACTAAAATTGGAGGCTACAACACAGACATGAGTAGGGAAATGTATTGTGAATAGTGCTTGGTGGTTATTGAAAGAATGGAGGAGGTCCACAGGAGAGGCCAATGTGGATTTCCGATAGCTAGCTTGAACTCTGGTCCAGCAGGGTGTCTATGCCTCAGTTTGCCTACCTGTTCTTCTGACTTGTGTGACCTGCACTGGAGCAGAGGATGTTAAACCAATTTGTTAGTGGGAACATGGTTTTGGGGGTGGCAGCTAATGGGTTGTTGGGGGAATGTCTGGGAATATAGGTAGTGTGAAGTTTCATGAGATGGGGACCTGCCTTACCTGTTATTCTAGCTGGGCTTATGAGTAAGGGATGTCTCCCTGAGTTGGGGGCTGGAATGCAGCCATATTCCTCTTATTCTGAATGGGAATATATCCTGTGCTCATCTGGTTTGCTGGAAATCCTTTATTTATTTTTTGATTATACAAAATGTGACAGTCAAGAGATTGTCTTGAGTGTCAGAAGAGAATTTGGAAATTAGTACCTTTGGGGATATTAGAAGTTATGAGGATCAGTGAACTTGGATTAGATACATAATGTCACCTACTTCCAATCCTTCCAGACCTCTTTCCAATCTCTGTTCATCCAAATCCACTTTTACTATGTTTCCCTTCAGAAAGGAATAGGACTCCCATGGATATCATCCAGTCACATCACAACAACATGCAGTAAGATGAGGTAAAATCCCTATGCAAAGCTGGCCAAGGTAACTTAATATAATGAAATTGTCCCATGGACTGTGTCTGCTCTGAGCATCAGGAGTGGGGAACTGTATGTAGAAATGTCTTTGTAGACAACTTCAGCTTGCATTTGGTGCACCCGTGGAAAGCAGTTCTCCAAATCTCAAGAGTACTAGTTTCTTCAGTAATGTCTAGAGGTCCAGCAGTTTTCACTTCACTTTTACATTTAAGATCCATTTATTAGCTGGGTGTTGGTGGCACACGCCTTTAATCCCAGCACTCGGAAGGCAGAGGCAGGTGGATCTCTGTGAGTTCGAGACCAGCCTGGACTACCAAGCGAGTTCCAGGACACCCTCCAAAGCCACAGAGAAACCCTGTCTCAGAAAAAAAGGACCATTTATTGTTAATTTTGAGGAGGGTGTAAAAGGCATCTCATATGTAGAAGAATAAAATTGGTAATACAAAGGATTTACAAATGCTCAGGAGAGAGTGAGTCTCACAAAGAGAAATTTAGTTGAGGTTGTGCTGCCTTTAAAACACCCAAAGATAAGTATATACTAACAAGTCCTGTAAGAAATTAGGATGATTGAGCCAGGCGTTGGTGGCACATGCCTTTAATCTCAGCACTCGGGAGGCAGAGGCAGGTGGATCTCTGTGAGTGTGAGGCCAGGCTGGACCAACAGTCTCCAAACCAATACAGAGAAACCCTGTCATGTAAAACCAAAAAAAGAAAAGAAAAGAAATTAGGATGATTGGATACACATTTGTTCACCAGGATTGTCTAGAAAGTTACCTCCAAGCTATTACAAATGAGCCACACCTGATTTAAAACCACCCATGATGCCCATCTCGATATCAAAGAACAGGCCTGGAACAACGCATCCCCCCTAGTCTCATACAAAATACTATGCTAACCTGAAACACCTCTACAGCTCAGAAAATCCCTTTGTGCCTGGGAACTGAATTTTACTGAGTCACACCATGGTTGCCTGTCAGCAGCAGAAAGTTGAATACTCCTTCTAATCCTGAATTTTTGGGAGGCAGGGCCCATCCCTTCCTTTCTACTAGTTTCTAAGACAAGCCAGACAGTGGAGTGTTGTAACGTGCAGTCTTCCTGCTAGCCACTTTGACCCTGCCACTGATCTATCTGAGCCCCCAAATACACGCTTAACACGCAGGATGCTATATTAATTATGAAGCTGTTGGCGTTTGCTTGGTTTCTCACTGGCTAGCTCTGACTTAAGCAATTAACACATCATTGCTGATCTGAGTATTTCCAAGTCTCTTACCAGAATAAGGGTCCAGGCCTGTTACTTCTCCTGCATCCTAAATGGTGACTCCCTGTGCTTCTCTTTCCCAGAATCCTCATCGACTCCTAGACCCACCTATCTTGCTTCCCTATTGGCAAAGAGTGCTTTATTCAATTAACTGACAGACAACATACACACAGGATATCCCCCATCAGAAGGTAATATCCAGACCTTCTATAAACCAGATCTTCAGCCTGGTGTTGGTGGCACACACCTTTAATATCAGTACTTGGGAGGCAGAAGGAGGAGGATCTCTGTGAGTTCATGGCCAGCCTGGTCTACAGAGTGAGTTCCAGGACAGACTCCAAAACAATACAGAGAAACCCTGTCTCAAATATTTGTTTTTCCATCAGGAGGTTGTGGCACACACAACAACTCAGGAGGCAATGGGAGACAGATCTCTGTGAGTTTGAGGCCAGCCCAATCTACAGAGTGAGTTCCAGGACAGCCTCCAAAGGTACACAGAGAAACCCTGTCTAGAAAAAGAAAAAAGAAACCACATCCTCAGTTTCCCAATCTGTCTTCTCACTGCACAACAAAAGCAACCCCTATGTATTCACATGGACAATGACATCATCAGCTCAGAGTCTCCCATGCCAGGATTGCAGAGCCTCCCCCAGTCAGGGAATCCACACTCAACAAACCACAGAGGCCACCGGGTGTTGGTGGCGCACGCCATTAATCCCAGCACTCGGGAGGCAGAGGCAGGCGGATCTCTGTGAGTTTGAGACCAGCCTGGACTACCAAGCGAGTTCCAGGACAGCCTCCAAAGCCACAAAGAAAACCTTGCTTGAAAAACCAAAAAAAAAAAAAAAACAAAAACAAAAACAAAAAAAACACAGAGGCCAAGGGCCACTGCCCAGGTCCACACAGGGACCAACAGAACCTCAATCTGGCTCATGGTCTATTCCATTCCATGCAGTCAGATTCTTCTTTTGTTGTATGTTTGTTTGGTTTTTTGAGACAGGGTAGACCAAGTAGACCAGGCTGGCATCGAACTCACAGAGATCCGCCTGCCTCTGCCTCCTGAGTGCTGGGATTAAAGGCATGCACGACCAACGCCTGGCTTGCAGTCCAGATTCTGACAGCTCAGCCAACCTGCTCTTCCTGGTCTGGGGATAGTGGCCCCCACACTCACCATGTCATGACTTCTGTTCTTCCTCACAGCACCTCACAGCAGAGCAAGAGGAGAATCCTGGAAAGAACACATGAGCCACCTCCCACTGGTGCTCCTGATGGCTCAGCCTTCCCAAAGATCCTCATTAGTTAAGATGACCCTGCTGGGATTCAGAATATCAGCTGTCATCCTAATGGGTGAACAGGTATCCAGTGAATGAGACCACACAGGCCTTCCCAGCACTGCTCTCCACACTATAGTCAGACAGGTTCCTGATCTGGAGAATTCTTTTATCTATTTATTTATTTATTTATTTATTTATTTATTATGTATATAGTGTTCTGTCTGCATGTATCCCTGCAGGCCAGAAGAGTTCACCGGGTCTCATCACAGAGTGCTATGAAAAGCAGCCAATGATTTTAGCCGCAGAGCCATCTCTCTAACCCTGGAAAATTCTTAGTTCAGTAAAATCTTTCAATCTCCCAGAGCACTTCCTGTTCCTCTTCCAAGGCACAGGGTCCTGCATGTGTACATTCAATTACAAACTCAATCTATAGCACAGCCAACCCTTTGCTTCATAGCTGGGAGGTCCTGCATCCAAACACAGGTCACATTCAAACAGCCTCTCTTGTTAAACAAAAAGATGCCATGGATGAGAACACAATCAAGGGGCTATAGGAGGCCTTGGGGCATGATAGTGGAAATAATGTAAATATATAATCCCTAAAAAATAATGTTACAAAGTTTAAACAGGTGGCTGGAGAAATGGTTCAGATGTTAAGAGCCCTGGCTGCTCTTCCAATGTTCCTGAGTTCAATTCCCAACAACTGCCTGATGGCTCACAGCAATCTGTAATGAGATCTGGTGCCCTCTTCTGGCCTGCAGAACACTGTGTACATAATAAATAAATAAATAAATAAATGCAATCTTTAAAGAAATGTTGAAACACACTTTATGGCCATGTGTTCTAGAGACTAGAGATTTGTATTACAGCACAGTAAGTACTGCTCACACTGTTTCTCTCAGGACTATCATCTTAAACCTGAAAAAATAGTCATGTTAGGCAGAACAACACTATTTTATCCAGTTATTCTATTTAGGTTGAAATGGTGTAAC
This sequence comes from Mesocricetus auratus, assembly GCF_017639785.1. NCBI lineage: Eukaryota > Metazoa > Chordata > Mammalia > Rodentia > Cricetidae > Mesocricetus > Mesocricetus auratus. The sequence goes on from NW_024431403.1 coordinate 55,560, forward strand.
TACAGGAATTTGGTCTCATGATAAGTTCTGTTCTTTATCTAGATTCTTGATTGCCTGATACATGAAACTGAGAAATGGCCAGTAAGGATTTTACGGAACATCTACAGTTGAATACCTGACTCTACATGGCTGATGTCAATGACTGTCACAGCAGGAAATATTTCTCCCTTCTTTTTGCACCTCCCTTTTTGTGCTGTGACTACACCTGCTTTAGAGTTGGTGACAGAAGGAAGTTCTTACACAGGTTCCCACCTCATTTGTAGATTCACAATAAAATTTAGAGAACTTGGAGGATATACATTTAGTCATTATTTTTACTTCCCAGAGACCAGTCAAGGCCCAGCCTGGAATGAGATGCATGACTGTCTCCCCATGATGGGGCAGCAGAAGCAGGATTAGGTGTTCAAAGAAATTCTCAATTACACAGTGCCAGGCAAGCCTGAGCTACAGGAGACATTGATGAAAACCAAGTGGTTCTCGGTCTTCCTAATGCTGTGACCCTTTAATATAGTTCCTCGTGATGTGGTGACCCTAACAGTAAAATTATTTTCAGTGCTACTTTAAAACTACAGATATGCTGTTATGAATTTTAAGATAAATATTTTTGTTTTCTGGTGGTCTTAGGCTTGTCCTGTGACAAGGTCATTTGATTCCCCCAAAGGGAACTGTGACCCCACAGGTTGAGAACCACTGCTTTAAATTAGTTACCAAATTACTAATTCAGTATTCATTGGCTCAAGATAAACTTTCCAAGATGTACACCCACACTGGTCTGTGTTTATTCACATGACACGATTTCAAACATGCTGGGAAATTACGAAATCACTCCCCCTACCACAGTCAGGCCCTTTTTCATAATAGTGATGCCATGATTGCCTGCCCTGTTTCCCCTGCAGTGTATACTACAATCTGTTTTGGTCTGAAGGCAGAAGCAATGCTCCACATGCAAATCCTTTTCCTGTGACTGCTTTGGATAGCTGACTCCATGACTCAAATGGACTATTTTCAATCTCTGAGGTGGCACAGTCCTTTACTTTAAGAATTTTGGAGGTGTCATTTAGAGACATGAAAGACCATTGCCCTGGAGAGCAACAGACTGGAATCAAAGCCACCTAACTCAACATAAGAGTTTGTCTCAGAAACATTTTTCTTCTAACATGATGGAAATGCAGCTGTCCTCTAATTACTATGTATTCCCAGGGAGAAATCACTTCACACACTTGGGAGGTTAATAAAGAAAAATCTCTTTAATGATGGCATGCATCCATCTCTCCCTAATGCTCAGAGAAGCCACGTGAGACACACTTGCATTCCACATATGCCATCATCCTTAAGTGTCTTTTAGGTTCATGCTCCAGGTTACATTTTGAACAAATTAAATACAGTCAGGCAACTTGTAGGTCTTGCCATTCAGTCATCTGAGGGGATTATACAGCAAAGGTCCATCCTAGAATAATTCCTAAGTACACCAGTGACCTGGACTTAAACTCACAGAGATCTGCCTGCCTCTGTCTCCCAAGGGCTGGGATTAAAGGCATGCACCACCAATGCCCAGTGGGATTTGACCTTCTTAAGAAGAATAGCATTTTGTATGCTAATCACCAGGGTGAATGGAAGGAATAGGAAAAGTCTATGAAATATTAGGAAGCATCATAAGAGGGGACAAATTCAGGAGGTGGCTACTCCAATGATGCTACACAAGGGGAACATGAAGTATCTCAAGAACATTACTTGAAGGACACTGGGATGTAAAACTTTCATCCCAGCCCTCGGGAGGCAGAGGCAGGCAGATCTCTGTGAGTTCAAGACCGTACTAGTCTACAAGAGTGAGTTCCAGGACAGGCTCCAAAGCCACAGAGAAGCCCTCTCAGAAAATCAAAAAGAAAAAAAAAAGAGAACATTACTGATTAACCCACAGTAACCTTGGGACTGATAACTGTATCTCCACATATTGAGAAACTCCACAAACATTCCACAAAGCCCTGTCCCCAGACCATTACCAGCTCTCCCAGGCAAAATCCCTGTTTAAGATAAAGAACTCTGCTATTGTCAATACACCAGGCCCATAGGGAACCCTCCCAAGACCTTCAATCCAGGCTGTTACCAGTTATCCTAAGAATGTTCCTCCTCCCTGCCTGAGGGCCTAAATGAAAGCCCTGCCTGATTAGGTAGGGCCTTAACACAGTCATGATTTACTTTTCAAATAGTTGTCACCTTGCTGGGCAGTGGTGGTTCATGCCTTTCATCCCAGCACTCTAACCCCCCCCAAAATATAGTTGTCACCTGGTATCCTGTTGCCCATCTGGCAGAACTATGCTTTTCTCATGAAGAAAATTGTAACTTTATGGCTCACCAGGCCTTAAGGTTGTTGTGACCCTGTAATGTCTCCCTGAGCAGCTTGTTAAAGGCCTGTTCTTTGATTTGGGGATGAGACTTGTGACTGGTTGTAAATCAGAGGCTTCTTTGTAATGGTTTAGAGCCAAATGTCACAATCCTAATGAACAAATGTGTATCCTAGCATCCTAATCTCTCTCTCTCTCTCTCTCTCTCTCTCTCTCTCTCTCTCTCTCTCTCTCTCTCTCTCTCTCTGATTTTTCCAAGATAGGGTTTCTCTGTGGTTTTGGAGGCTATCTTGGAACTTGCTCTGTAGACCAGGCTGGTCTTGAACTCTCAGAGATCTGCCTGTCTATGCCTCCTGAGTGCTGGGATTAAACGCATGTGCTACCACCACCCAGTGCATCCTAATTTCTTACAGGCCTGGTTAGCATACACTTATCTTTTGGATGTCTTAGAGGCAGTCCCCCCTCAGTGAAATTCTACTTCATGAGACTTACTATTTATTTACTAAGCATCAGCAAATCCTTTATACCAACAATTCTACTCTTCTACATCAAGGCAACCAAACACATGTGATTCCTTTTGCAATAACCACAATATTGGATGTTTATGCATAAAGGTAAAATGCAAATGTCTAGAAGATAAAAGAAAACAAGGCCTCTCCAAGCTTGGCAACCTGTTCATGGATGCACCAAAAGCATGTTGATGTTGACTGCATAGATGTTTCTACACACAGCTTGCTGTTCCCAATTCTCTGAGCAGACTCAGCCCACAAAGCAAAGTTACTCAGAGGCCTGCATCTGGGGTCAGGGAGTTGCAAGGACCACATGGAACCTCATAGGTCAGGGAATCTGGCTGCAGGTTCCCACTCAGGTCTGTGGAGGATGCACCAAACCCTCACCTTCTGCATCTCCCATCTGGCAACAGCTACCCATCACTCACCATGCTGTGGTCACCAAGCTCACCCATGCTCTCCACTCAGCTTCCTGGTGCAGTACTCTCAGCACAGCACACAAAAAACGACTCCTGTTCCTCTTCAAAGACAAGCCTGAAACTGACTCCCAGAAGGGCCCTGACTGGCAAGTTGCCTAGGGGCTAGTTGGCTAGTGAGGCCTGAGTGACAGGAACACCTCTTATCGTGTTACACTGTCCTTAAGGATGCAGAATAATGATTCCTTATCCTGCTTTCCACTCCAGAAAAAGACCTTTTCTAGATCAGCAGAGATCTGCATTTCTATAGATGCATTTGGCCTGGGCTCCAATAGCAGACCCTTCTGTTTTCCTGCACTCCCTTCCTCCTCCTGGACACAATGTGGATAGACATCTTGCACAGACCACTAGTCAATGCAGTCAAGTGATTATTCCCTGTCCCACAGGTGGAAGGGTGCCTGGAATATTAACAGCTAAAGAGAGACTTCAAGACAAAAAATAGATGTTTCTTCTGTAGTTTCGCACTTTGGTCAGATGAACTAAACATACTTTTTTCCTGGTTGTCACTGGGACTTCAGACAACTGGCGAAGAAAAGCAGGAACCAGATGCCAAACAAGAAAATAGGTCTTTCTTCAATTAAAAGGAAGGAAGATGGCTCCATTGCTTTAAGAGCCAGAGATTCAGAGAAAACTCTGGCAAATGAATAAGGAGTTATCTTTCTTTATCCATTTGTAAGTGACTCTTAGTTTATGTGCACTGGTGTTTTGTTTGCATTTTTGTCTATAAGAAGGTGTCAGATCCCCTGGAATTGGAGTCATAGACAGTTGTGAGTTGCCATGTGGGTGCTGGGACTTGAACCTAGGTTCTCTGGAAGAGCAGCCAGTGCTCTTAACCACTGAGCCATCTCACCATCCCCTAAAGAGGAGTCTTCATGGAAAACTGAACACTTAGAGAATAATGGAGCTAGGGAGAACAAGTTCATGATCACTATTGTTAGCCAGCACATTTTCCTCTGTGAACAGGTAAGAAAAAAAAAACAGCTGCATTATTCTAGGTTCTCTACATGAGCAGGACTGATAGAATGAGTCTCTCCATGTCTGTAGAAAGTGGATTTATTAGAATGGAGAATGTGTCATAAGGTGTCATCCAAGTAGTCCAACAATGGCTGCCTATCAATGAAAAATTTGAAGAGTCCAGGAGTTCAGCCCATGGCGCTGGATGTCTCAGCTGCTCTTTGGTATGCAGCAAAATTCCAAAGAAATAGGTTGTAATGCTAGTGATGGCAACTAGAGGTAGCGCAAGCAGGCAGAGAGCTTCCTTCTTCAACATCCTTTATGTATGTCAGCTGCTACCAGAAGGTGTGGTCCGGAGTAAAGGTGGATCTTTTTCTTTGTTTGATTGTTTTATGCTGTTTTAGAGACAGGGTTTGTCTCTGTAGCCCTGGAACTCATTTTGCAAACCAGGCTGGCCTCAAATTCAGAAAATCCAAATGCCTCTGCCTCCTGAGTGCTGGGGTTAAAGATATTCACTGCCGCCAATCAGGTAAAGGTGACTCTTATTAATTCATATTATCCATATTTAAAACACATCTTTAATTTCAAAACCTTCAAGAA
>NW_024431404.1:0-23975 GCF_017639785.1 Mesocricetus auratus
CTTGAAAACTAACGTTACAGAACTTTGTGCGAATCTTTCTCCCTAACTTTGTGAAATAACTTCTTGAAAAGTAATGATATAACATTGTGAGAGAATCTACATGTGTAATTTTTTAAAAAGAAAAGATTCAACACTGTGTGAGTATCTATGTGCTTGACTTCTGGAAAACTAAAGATACCGCACTGTGTGACCATCTTTCTACATAACTTTATGAAACCTAACTATACAACTCTGGGTTCTAAACTGAATGTATAACTTCTTGAAAACTAAAGATACAACACTGTGAGAGAATCTACACGTGTAATTTCTTAAAAACAAATGATACAACACTGTGTGAGTATCTATGTGCGTAAATTCTTGAAAACTAAGGACCCAGAATTGTGTGAGAATCTATGTAACTACTTTGAAATCTAAGGGTACAACTCTGAGTTCTAAACTGAATGCATAACTTCTTGTAAACTAGCGAAGAAACTCCGTGTGAGAAACTACATTTGTAACTTCTGGAAAACTAAAAATACAAAACTGTCTGATATTCTACACGTGTAACTTATTAAAATTAATGATAGAACACCGTGTGAGAAACTACATGTGTAACGACTTGAAAACTAACGATACAACACTGTCTTAGAACAAACAGGTGTTACTTCTTTAAAACTAGCGATACAACACTGTCTGAGAATCTATAAGAGTAAATTCTTGAAATCTAACCATAAAACACTGGATGAGCATCTACACATGTAACCCATTGAAAATTAACGATACAAAACTGTTGGAGGATCTACACGTGTAACCTATTGAAATTAATGATACAACACTGTCTGAGAATCTACATGTGTAACTTATTAACAACTATCGATACAACACTGAGTTCTAAACTGAATGCATGACTTCTGAAACTAACGATACATCACTATTTGAGAATCCATATAGATAATTAATTGAAAAATAACATTACAGAACTGTGTGAGAATCTTACTCACTAACTTCATCAAATAACTTCTTGAAAACTAACGATACAACCCTGTGAGAGAATCTACATGTGTAACTTTTTAAAAAGAAACGAGTCAGCACTGTGTGAGTATATGTGCTTAACTTCTTGAAAATTATCGACACCGCACTGTGTGAACATCTTTCTAGGTAACTTTGTGAAATCTAATGAAAAGACTCTGGGTTCTAAACTGAATGTTTAACTTCTTTAAAACTAACGAAATAACTCTGTGTGAGAAACTACATTAGTAACTTCTTGAAACCTAATGATACAACACTGAGAATCTGCACGTGGAACTTATTGAAAATTAACCATACAACACTGTCTGAGAATCTACACGTGGAACTTATTGAAAATTATCCATACAACACTGTCTGAGAATCTACACATGTAACTTATTGAGTATCTATGTGCTTATCTTCTTGGAAACTAACGAAATGACTCTGTGTGAGAAACTAAATTACACATGTAACTTGTTGAAAACTAATGATATAACACTGTGTGAGAAACTACATGTGTACCTACTTGATAACTAACAATACAATACTGTGTGACAATCTATAAGCGTAACTTCTTGAAATCTAACATTACAACACTGTGTCAGAATCTACACGTGTAACTAATTGAAAATTAACGATACAACATAGAGTGAGAAACTGCATGCATAACTTCTTGAAAGCTAACGATTCAAAGCTGCGTGCACATGTATATGCGTAACATATTGAAAACAAAGGAAACAACACTTTGTGGGAAACAATGTAACATCGTGAAAACAAACGATACAAAATTGTGTTAGAATCTATAATCATAACTTATTGAAAACAAACGATACAGCACTGTGTGACAATCAATATACGTAACTTCTTTATATCTAATGATACAACACTGAATTATAACCTGATTGCATATGTTCTTGACAACTAACGATAAATCACTGTGTGAGAAACCACATGTGTAACGTATTGAAAACTAAAAATACAACACTGAGTGAGAATCTATATATGTAAGTTCTTGAAAACTAACTATACAACACATTGTGAGAATCTCCACGTGTAACTTATAAAAATTAATGACACAAAACTGTTTGAGAAACTACATGCATAACATCTGGAAAACTAACTATACAACACTTTGAGAGAATCTACATATGCACCTTCTTAAAAACAAATGATACAACACTGTGTGAGTATCTATGTGCGTAACTTATTGAAAACTAGCTATACAACACTGTGTGATAAACTACTTGTATATCTACTGGAAAACTAATGATACAACACTGTGTGAGAATCTATAAGTGTAACTACTTGAAAACTAACGATACAAAATTGTCTGAGAATATACACGTGTAAATTATAGAAAATTAACGACATAACACTGTGTGAGAATCTACACGTGTAACTAATTGAAAATTAATGAAACAACACTGCCTGAGAATCTACCCGTGTAACTTATTGAAAACTAATGTTACAACACTGTGTGAGAATCTACAATTGTATCTTATTGAAAAGTAACGATACAACCCTGTGTTTGAATCTATATGTGTAACTTCTTGAAAATAAAGGACTCAACACTGTCTGAGTATCTACACCTGTAACTTCTTGATGACTAATGATACAATACAATGTGTGAAACTGCATACACGTGAAACTTCTTGATAACTAATGATATAACACACTGTGTGAAACTACATACATAACTTTTTGAAAGCTAACGATACAAAGCTACTTGTGCATCTATACGCGTAACTAATTGAAAACAAGGAAACAACACTATGTGGGAAACTACGAGAATAAAGTCTTGAAAACAAACGATACAACATTGTGTGAAAATCTGTATTTGTAACTTATAGAAAACTAACGATATAGCACTGTGTGAGAATCAATATATGTAACTTCTTGAAATCTAACGATACAACACGGACTTCTATACTGATTGCATATCTTCCTGAAAACTAACAATACAACACTGTGTGAGAATCCACACGTGTATCTTATTGAAAACTAATGATACAACACTGAGAGAGAATCTATATATATAAGTTCTTGAAAACTAATGATACAACACATTGTGAGAATTTCCACCTGTAACTTATAAAAATTAATGACACAAAACTGTTTTAGAAAATACATGTGTAACATCTTGAAAAATAATGATACAGCGCTGTGTAGAGTCTATAAACATAACTTCCTGAAAACTAACGATACAACACTGTCTGAGAATCTACCCGTGTTACCTATTAAAAATTATTGATACAACAGTGTGTGAGAATCGACACGTGTAACTATTTGAAAATTAATGAAACAATACTGTCTGGGAATCTACACGGGTAACTCATTGATAACTAAGGATACAATACTGTGTGAGAAACTACACGTGTATCTTATTGAAAAGTAACCATACAACCCTGTGTTTGCATCTATATTTGTAAATACTTGAAAATAATGGACTCAACACTGTCTGAGAAATTACACGTGTAAATTATAAAAATTATCAACACAACACTGGTTGAGAAACTACAGGTGTAATATCTTAAAAAGTAACAATACAACACTGTGAGAGAATCTACATGTGCAAATTCTTAAAAAAAGATACAACACTGTGTGAGTATCTATGTGTGTCTCCTTGAATCTAACAAAACAGCACTGGGTGAAAATATATCTACGTAATATCTTGAAAACTAACAACACAAAACAGTGAGAATCTATAATCGTAACATCTTGAAATCTAACGATACAACTCTGATTTCTAAACTGAATGCATAACTTCTTGAAATCTAAGGAATTATCTCTGTGAAAATGTACGTTAGTAACTTCCGGAAAGCAAAAGATACAATAATGTCTGAGAATCTACAGGTGTAAATTATTGAAAACTAACGATTCAACACTGTGTGAGAAATGACGTGTGTAACTACTTGAAAATTAACAATACACCACTGTCTCAGAATCTACAAGTGTATCTGATTGAAAAGAAATGATACAACACTGTGTTTGAATCTACATGTGTAACTTCCTGAAAATAAAGTACACAACACTGTCTGAGGATCTACAGGTGTAACTTATTATAAATTAAAGATACAACACTGTGTGAGAATATAAACGTGTGACATATTGAAAACTAATGATACAACACAGTGTGAAAATCTATAAGCATAAATTCTTGAAAAAAATTGATACAACACTGTGTTTCAATATATATGCATATCTTCTTGAAAATAAAGGACTCAACACTGACTGAGAATCTATAATTGTAACTTATTGAAAATTAACGAAACAACACTGGATGTGAATTTACACCAGTAACTAATTAAAATTAAAAAAACACTGAGAATCTACACGTGTAACTTTATGAAAACTAACGATACAACACTGGGTTAGAAACTACATGTGTACCTACTTGAAAACTAACAATACAACGCTGTCTGGGAATCTACTCGTGTAACTTACTGAAAATTAAAGTTACAACACTGTGTAAGAATCTACACCTGTAAAGTATTGAAAACTAATGATACAACACAGATTGAGAATCTATATATGCCAGTTCTTGAAAACTAACGGTACAATACTGTCTGAGAATCGCCACGTGTAACCTATAAAAAATTACTACACAACACTGTTTTAGAAAGTATATGCATAATGCATAAGACCTTGAAAACTAATGATGCAACACTGTGTGAGAATCTAGATATGTAACTTCTTGAATACTAACGATACAACACTGTCTGAGAATCTACACGTGTACCTTATTGAAAAGTAACGATACAACACTGTGTTTGAATCTATATGCGTAACATCTTAAAATAAAATACACAACACTGTCTGAGAATCTACTTGTGTAACTTATTGACAATACAACACTGTATGAGACTCTATGCGTGTACCATCCTGAAAATGAGTGATACAACATTGTGTGAGAATCTACATGCCTAACGTCTTGAAAATTAAAGATACAACACTATATGAGAATCTGCACATGTAACATATAGAAAACAAATGATACAACACAGTGTGAGAAACTACAGGCGTAACTTCTTGAAAATTATCAATACAAAGCTGCCTGCAATTTTCTCCGAGTAACTTATTCAAAACAAAGGAAACAACTCTATGTGGGAAACTTGATGTATAACCACTTGAAAACTAAGGATACAACACTGTGTGAGAAACTACATGTGTAACTACGTGAAAACTAAGGATACAACACTGTGTAAGAAAGCACATGTGTAACTACTTGAAATCTAACGATACAACACTGTGTGAGAATCTACACGTGTAACTAATTGATAATTATCAAAAAAACGCTGTCTGAGAATCTACAAGTGAAACTTACTGAAAACTAACGATACAACACTGTTTGAGAAACTACACGTGTATCTTATTGAAAAGTAATGATAAAACCCTCTGTTTGAATTTATATGCATATATTCTTGAAAATTAACGACTCAACACTGTCTGAGAATCTACACGTGAACTTCTTGAAAACTGATGATACAACACAATGTGAGAATCTATATTCCTAACAAATTGAAAACTAACGATACAGCACTGTGTGAAAATCTATCTACGTAACTTCTTGAAATATAATGATACATTTCTGAGTTCTAAACTGAATTCATAACTTCTCGAAAACTAAGGAATTAACTTTGTTTGAGAAACTACACATAACTACTTTAAGACTAACGAAACAACACCATCTGAGAATCTACACGTGTAAATATTAAAAATTGAGGATACAACACTGTGTGAGAAACTACATATATAACTACTTGAAAACTAATGATACAACACTGAGAATCTTCACGTGAATCTTATTGAAAAGTAACGCTACAACACTTTGTTAGAATCTATGTGCGTAACTTCTTGAAAAGAAAGGACACAAAACAATGAGAGCATCTACACTTGTAACTTATTGAAAATAAACGATACAACACTGTATGAGAATATACACGTGTAACTTATTGAAAATTAATGATACAATTCTGTGTGGAAAACTACATGTGTAAGTAATTGAAAACTAACAATACAACACTGTGTGAGAATATACATATGTATCTTATTGAAAAGTTTCGCTACGATATGGGTTTGAATCTATATATTTAACTTCTTTAAAATAAAGGACACAACACTGTCTGAGAATCTACACGTGTAATTTCTTGAAAACTAATGATAAAACACTGTTTGAGAAACTACACGTAGAACTTCTTGAATGCAAATGATACAACCCTGTGTGAGAAACAACATGTGTAGCTACTTGAAAACTAAGGATACAACATTGTGTAAGAAACTACATGTTTACCTACTTGGAAACTAATGATACAACACTATCAGAGAATCTACATGTGAAACTTATTGAAAATAAAAGTTACAAAACTGTCTGAGAATCTACACTTGAAACGTTTTGAAAACTAATGATACTACAGGTGTATCTTGTTGGATAGTAACGATAAATCCCTGCATTTGAATCTGTACTTGAAAATAAAGGATTCAACACTGTCTGAGAATCTAGACATGTAACTTATTGAAAAGTAACACTGTGTGAGAAACTACATGTATAAATACTTCCAAACTATGGATATAACACAGTTTTTAATCTATATGCAAAACTACTTTTAAACAAAGGACACAAAACTGTGTGAGAATCTGCACACTTAACTTATTAAAAATTAAATATACAACACTGTGTGAGAATCTACACGTGTAACATATTGAAAAATAATAATACAAAACTGTGTGAGAATCTATAAGCATAACCTCTTGAAAACTAATGATAAAACTCTGTCTTGAGAATCTACAAATGTAACTACATGAAAACTAATGATACAATATTGTGTGAGAATCTATAAGTGTAACTTCTTAAAAACTAACGATGCAACACTGTCTCTAACTCATTAAAAATAAAGGATAAAACATTGTGTGAGAATCTACATGTGTAACAAATTGAAAATTAAAAAAAACTACACTGTGTAAAGAGAAGCCTTTTTCTTTGTGAGAACCCTTCCCACCAGCCTGTTTCTAGAGCCACATCAGTCCCAAATAAACACACAGGAGGCTATATTAATTATGAAACTGTTGGCTTGCTTGTTTCTTACTAGCTAGCTCTGACTTAAGAAATTACCCCTTAATTGTTAATCTAAGTATGTCTCTTACCGGAGAAGTTTCCGGGGTTCCTAACCCATGGCGTTACATCTCGACTCCCTTGTGTTTCTCCTTCCCAGAGTTCTCCTGGACTCCTAGTCCCACCTATCTAGGTTCCCTATTGGCCAGACTGAGCTTTATTGACAAATGCACAGGATGTCCCCAACATCTCCTCTTTTCGGTTTAAACAAAATGAAAGGTCTTAACTTTAGCATAGTCAAATTATATATAACAGAACAGTTATCAAGTAAGAACTCAGTAACAACATTTTGTCTATTAACATTTATCAAGATTTAAAGAAAATATCATGCATCCCATCCTTGTGAGTGCAAAGTTGTATATGTAGCTTATCCTTTATCATAACTAAGGAAAACTATAATTATAACTGTCTGCCTTCAACTCCATCAAAGACCATAGAAGGATAATATATAAACACTAGAATTGACAGAGACATATTGCTACCAGGACAGTCACCCAAATTTCCTTTGTGATATTGGGGCATCCATCTTCAGCCCATAGGCTACAATGTATCGAGAAGATTTCTCAGCAAAGCAGGAAATTTCAAACTGTCCATCTGCATTGACAAAGCAGGAAATTTCACACTGTCCATTTGCATTGGCAGTCTGTCAGTCATTTTTCTGTGTCCTGCAGAAAGTCTGGTAGACCCTTCCACGAAGCAGGAACCCGGTAAGACTGAGTTCAGCAGTCACTTTCCTGTGGGTCTTGCATGTCCAGTTTATACAACAACAGTCAACAGTACAGGCAAGAGCAGTTTCTTTCCAAAATGGCTAATCTTGCCATGTTGAAAGCAAACTCCATAACAAGTTTCTTCGATGCCCATCTTCCCCCCAGACGTAATTGGTGCTGCCAGGAGCAGACATTTCTCATTTTCAAGAAAAACCCTAAATCATTTTAAATGTCATTTTCTGAAGGTCTTTATGAGGTTTGAAAACTGTTTATCTATCTCAAATATATTTCTGTATATCTAGGAAACCTAACTTATCTAATTATAAATTCTATTATACGTAACTATCTATAGTCTGTATTCAATTATGCATTACGTTGTAAAAGATCAGTATAAGCACAATACTTAATCAAGTGGAGAAATATACACATCACAAAATAGACCTTGAAATTGTCTCAATAAATGAAAAACCATACCCATATCATAATTCCCATTTTTACCATTAAAAAGAGATTGCCTGTGATCATTAACCAATTATAAACAACCCCATTTAAATGAAAACAAAGATTTATAAACAAGATGGGAATTAGGACATCGTTCATTACAAACTGCTTCGTTCTGGAAGGGGGCGCTGTTTATACCATGGGCATCATGACAAAACTCAGAAACCTGTATAAGTCCTTATTTTCATGGTCTGTAAAGCTCCATCATCTTAGCTGTTTCAGTTGTTGGAACACCTGGTCCACTGCTTCCGGGGGTTCGTCAAACCACAGAAGCCTGGAAGGAATCCTCAGCTTTTCATTTTCTGTGGAAACATAAACTGAAACTCCTTTTCCAAGTAACATATACTTATACTTAAATTTTGAAGTCAAGGCATTTTCAAAAGATATAAGTTGAATTAAGTTAGCAGCATTTATAATCAAGTGTACTTTAGCAGCTGTTCCTTCCTTAGCAATCATAAAACTGAAAAACCCATGCAACATTGTGTGAGAATCTGTACTCACAACTTATTGAAAACTAACGATACAGCACTGTGTGAGAATCTATATACATAACTTCTTGAAGACTAATGAAACAAGGCTGTGTGAGAATCCACACGTCTACTTGAAAACTAACAACACAAAAGTGAGTGAGAATCTATATCCATAATTTCTTTAAAACTAACGATACAACACAGTGTGAGAATCTCCACATATAACTTATAAAAATTAATGACACAACACTGTGTGAGAAATGACATGTGTATCTACTTGAAAATTAATGATACAACACTGTGAAAGAATATAAATATGCAACTTCTTAAAAGCAAACGATACTACACTGTGTGGGTATCTATGTTGCGTAACTTCTTGAAAACAAATGAGAAAGCACTGTGTGAGAATCAACTTATGTAACTTCTTGAAATCTAATGATAGAGCTCTTTGTTCTAGACTGAGTGCATAACTTTTTGAAAACTAACGAAATAACTCTGTGTGAGAAATTACATTAATAAATTCGGGAAAACTAACAATACTATAATGTGTGAGAATCTACATGTGTAACTTATTGAAATTAAAGATAAAACACTGTGTGAGATTCTACACGTGTAACGTATTGAAAACTAATGATACAACACTGTAAGAATCTGTAAGCATAACTTCTTGAAAACTAATACTACAACACTGGTTTGAGAATCTACACCTGTAACCTCTAGAAAACTAATGACACAACTCTGTGTGAGAATCTATAAGTGTATATTTTTGAAAACTAACGATACAAAACTGTGAGAGAATCTACATGTGTAACTTCTTAAAAACAATCAATACAACACTGTGTATCTGTGTTCAAACCTTCTTGAAAAATAATAATACAGCACTGTGTGAGAATCTATTTACTTACTTTCTTGAAATCTAACTATTCAACAATGTCTGAGAATCTACATGTGTAACTTACTTACAATTAACTATGCCACCAGAGGAGCCAGGGAGACCTAGGGAGCAGCTGTCCTGGTGGTGGCATCAGCAATAATAGGAACTGGCCTGTGTACCAGTGCCTGGGGATTGCCTGGGGACTGCACCGAAGTTCCAATCCAGGCGGGATCCAAACACCGCAGACTCCAGGACTTCTCTCCCACCAATGAGACTAGGAAACCAGAGGAGCCAGGGAGACCAGGGGAGTAGCTGTTTCAGCGGTGGGATCAGGTACAACAGGCCCTGCTTCTGGGCCTGTGTTCCAGTGCCTGGGGATCTCCAGGGAACTGCACAGAGCTTCCAATCCCGGCAGGAGCCAAACACTGCAGACTCAAGTACTTCTCTCCAACCAACGAGACAAGGAAACTGGAGGAGCCAGAGAGACCAGGGGAGCAGCTCTTTTTGCGTGATCAGGTATGACAGGATCCAGCAAAGGTTACAGGGGACCAGGTGTGAGGCTAAGAACCACAGAACCTGTTCTTTTGCTCCACCCACGGGACCAGAATGAGGACAAGGAATAGAAGAACTACCAGAATATTGTACTTGCTAGCACCCACTAAAAGGGAATTCTGGTCCCCTAATAACCAGACCAGTAAGGAGCTCTTTCTCCACGCACTAGAAGACGAGATGCGAAAAAGACATTACAAAAACACACTCAACAACAGAAAAACAAATATGACACCACCAGATTCTAGAGACTCCACAACAGCAAGACTCCAATATTCCACTGCAAAAGAAGCAGAAGAGAATGACCTTAAAACAACTTTCAGGAAAATGATAGAGGCCCTAAAGCAGGATATAGGAAAATCCCTCAAAATGTGTAAGAAAAAACAAACCAAAAATGCAAGACATGGAAGAAAGAACAAACCAAAAAATTCTTAAAGGGAACAAATAGACGAAAAGATATATGTAAAATTAAAAGAAACAATGCAAACACTGCAAGAATTGAAAACTGAAATAGAGACAATAAAAAAACACAATCTGAAGAAAGGCAGGGAGCCAAGCACCCCAGACTCCAGATCTTCTCTCCCACCAACGAGACCAGGAAACAAGGGGAGGCTGGGAGTCCAGGGACACAATGGTTCCTCCAGCAGCATCAGGTAAACAGGCCGGCCTCCCGGCCTGTGTTCCAGTCACTGCAGATCGCCTGGGAACTGCACAGAGCTCCCAATCCCGGCGGGAGCCAAGCACCCCAGACTCCAGATCTTCTCTCCCACCAACGAGACCAGGAAATCAAAGGAGCCAGGGAGACCAGGGGAGTAGCTGTTCCGGATCAGGTACAACAGGACCCAGCATAGGGTCCAGGGGACCAGGTAGGAGGCTAAGCGCCCCAGATTCCTGTTCTTCTTCTCCACCCACGGGACCAGCATTTGGACAAGAAATAAAAGAACCACCAGATTATTGGACTTGCTAGCACCCACGAAAAGGGAACTCTGGTCCCCAGACCAGTAAGGGGCTCTTTCTGCACCCACTAGTAGAAGAGATGGGAAAGAGACAATACAAAAATACACTCAGCAACAGAAAAACAAATATGACACCACCAGATTCTAGAGACATCACACCAGCAAGACCCGAACATTCCAATACGAACGAACCAGAGGATAACGACCTGAAAAGCACTTTCATGAAAATGATAGAGGCCCTAAAAGAGGATATAGGAAAATCCCTCAAAGAAATGGAAGAAAAAACAAACCAAAAAATGCAGGAAATGGAAGACAAAACAAACCAAAAAATGCAAGAATTGGAAGAAAAAAACAAACCAAAAAAGGCAGGAAATGGAAGAAGAAACGAAGCAAAAAATGCAATAAATGGAAGAAAAAACAAAGCAAAAAATGAAAAAAATGGAAGAAGAAACAAAAAAAGGCAGGGAATGGAAGAAGAAACACAGCAAAAAATGCAAGAATTGGAACAAAAAGCAAACCAAAAAATACAAGAAATGGAAGAAAGAACAAACTAAAAAAATTCATAAAAGGCAACAAACAGACGAAAAGATAAACAGAAAATTGCAAGAAGCAATGCAAACACGGCAAGGGTTGAAAACTGAAATAGAGACATTAAAAAACACAATCTGAAGAAAGGCAGAAAATAGAAAAGCTGGACAAACAGTCAGGCACTACCAATACAAGCATTACCAACAGAATAGAAGAGATGGCAGAGAGAATCTCAAGTGTTGAAGATACGCTAGGAGAAATGGATATTTCAACCAAAGAAAACCTTAAATCCAACAAATCCCTAACACAAAATATCCAGGAAATATGGGACACCATGAGAAGACCAAACCTAAGAATAATAGGTATAGAAGAAGTAGAAGAAATCCACCTCAAAGGGGCAGAAGGCATATTCAACAAAATCATAGAAGAAAACTTTCCCAACCTTAAGAAAGACATGCCAATGAAGATACAAGAAGCCTACAGAACACCAAATAGAGTGGGCCACAAAAAAATCCACTCCCCACATAATAATCAAGACCCCAAACATACAGAATAAAGAAAGAATATTAAGAGCAGCTAAGGAAAAAGGTCAAGTAACATATAAAGGCAGACCTATCAGAATTGCACCTGATTTCTCCATGGAAACTCTGAAAGCCAGAAGGTCCTGGATAGATATTCTACCTACACTAAGAGACCATGGATGCCAGCCCAGACTACTATACACGGCAAAGCTCTCAATCACTATAGACGGAGAAAACAAGATATTCCATGACAAAACTAGTTTCAAGCAATATGTGTCCACTAACCCAGCCCTACAGAAAATTTTGGAAGGAAAACTCCAACCCAAGGAAGCTAACTACAACCAGAAAAACAAAGCATTAGAGAATACCTCTCTACCAACAGCCAAAAGAACAAAGGGGTGAAATTACACGTATAATTCCACCAACAACAACCATCGCAAATCAAAGAAGGATGAGCAATCAATGGTCATTAATATCCCTCAATATTAATGGCCTTAACTCACCCATAAAAAGACACAGACTAGCAGAATGGATTCGAAGACAGAACCCTTCCTTCTGCTGCATACAAGAAACACACCTCACCCTCAAAGACACACATTACCTGAGAATTAAAGGTTGGGAAAAATTTTTCAATCAAATGGACCCAAGAAACAAGCAGGGGTAGCAATACTAATATCTAACAAACTAGACTTTAAAATAAAATCAATCAAAAGAGATAAAGGAGGTCATTACATACTCATCACAGGTGAAACCCACCAAGATGACGTGTCTATCCTGAACATTTAAGCCCCCAATACAAAGGCATCCACATTCGTTAAAGAAACATTATTAGAACTTAAATCTCATCTAAAGCCCCACACAATTATAGTGGGAGATTTCAACACACCACTCACACCACTAGACAGGAATACCAGACAGAAACTCAACAAAGAAGCAAAGGGAATAATAGAAGTAATGACCCAACTGGGATTAACAGATATCTATAGAACATTTCATCCACATAAAAAAGAATATACCTTCTTCTCACCACCACATGGAACATTTTCAAAAATCGACCACATACTTTTCAACATATCAAACCTCAGCAGCTACAAAAAAATTGGAATAACTCCATGCATCTTATCAGACCACCATGCTTTAAAATTAGAATACAACAACAACACAAATTGCAGAATACCTACAAACTCATGGAAATTGAATAATGCTCAACTGCACCATCCCTGGGTCAAAGAGGAAATAAAAAAAGAAATTAAAGACTTCCTCGAATTCAATGAGAATGAAGACACAACATACCCAAACCTATGGGACACTTTGAAAGCAGTGCTACGGGGGAAATTCATAGGACTAAGCGCTCACATGAAGAAACAGGAGAACAGTTATACCAGAGAATTAACATCACAGCTGAAAACTCTAGAACACAAAGAAGCACACTCCCCCAGGAGGAGTAGATGCCAGGAAATAATCAAATTGAGGGCTGAAATCAATAAAGTAGAAACCAGGAAAACAATACAAAGAATCAATGCAACGAAGAGTTGGTTCTTTGAGAAAATCAACAAGATAGACAAACCTTTGACCAAACTTACCAAACAGCAGAGAGTGAACACGCAAATTACCAAAATCAGAAATGAAAAGGGGGACATAACAACAGACTCTGAGGAAATCCAGAGAATAATTAGGTCATACTTTGAAAACCTGTACTCCACAAAATTAGAAAATTTAAAGGAAATGGATGACTTCCTGGACAGCTATCATTTGCCAAAACTAAATCAAGAACAGATAAGCAATTTAAAAAGACCTATAATCCCTATGGAAATAGAAGCTGTCATCAAAAGTCTCCCAACCAAAAAAAGTCCAGGTCCAGATGGCCTCAGTGCAGAATTCTACCAGAAATTCAAAGAACAGCTTATACCAATTCTTCTCAAAATGTTCCACACAATAGAAGCAGAAGGGTCTTTGCCAAACCCTTTCTATGAGGCTTCAATAACCTTGATCCCCAAGCCACACAAAGATACAACTAAGAAAGAGAACTTCAGACCAATATCCCTCATGAATATTGATGCATAAATACTCAATAAAATACTGGCAAATCGGATCCAAGAACACATCAAAACAATCATTCACCACGATCAAGTAGGTTTCATCCCAGGGATGCAGGGATGGTTCAACATACGAAAATCCATCAACGTAATCCACCATATAAACAAGCTGAAAAACAAAAATCACATGATCATCACACTAGATGATGAAAAAGCCTTTGACAAAATGCAACACCCCTTCATGATAAAGGTCTTGGAGAGACCTGGGATAACAGGGACATACTTAAACATAATAAAAGCTATATACAGTAAACCAACAGCCAACATCAAAATAAATGGACATAAACTCAACGCTATTCCTCTAAAATCAGGAACAAAACAAGGCTGTCCACTCTCTCCATACCTTTTCAACATAGTACTTTAAGTTCTAGCTATTGCCATACGACAACAAAGGGGGATCAAGGGGATACAAATTGGGAAGGAAGGGGTCAAATTTTCACTGTTTGCAGACGATATGATAGTTTACATTAATGAAATGCAAATCAATACAATCTGAGATACCATCTAACTCCTGTCAGAATGGTTAAATCAAAAACACCAATGACAATTTATGCTGGAGAGGATGTGGTGAAAGGGGAACACTCCTCCATTGCTGGTGGGAGTGCCAACTGGTTCAGCCACTTTGGAAATCAGTATGGAGATTCCTCAGAAAAATGGGAATAAACCTACCACAAGACCCAGCAACTGCACTCTTAGGCATATATCCAAAAGACGCCCATTCATACAACAAAGATGTCTGTTCCTCTATGTTCATAGCAGCTTTATTTGTAATTGCCAGAACTTGGAAGCAACCTAGATGTCCCTCACCCGAAGAGTGGATAGAGAAAATGTGGTACATCTACACAATGGAGTACTATTCAGCAGAAAAAAATAATGGAATCATGAGATTCACAGGCAAATGGATGACACTAGAAGAAACCATCCTGAGTGAGGTAACACAGTCACAAAAAGAGAAACATAGCATGTACTCTCTCATATATGGATTTTAGACATAGATCTGGGGAGTGCCAGCCTACAATCCTATGGCCAGAGAGTCTGGGATACAGAAACTTCATTTAGTGGCTGATCGAAGAAGAGGCAGACTCCATTGGTTAAGTACTGAGCTGAACTCAAGAAAGCCAGTAACAGAGAGGGAGGACTAATGATCAAAGTTATTAAGACTGGGCTGGTTTAACCCCCAGAAACAGCTGACCAGACAAAGGTTAACTCTTGTATCCCAGGCATCAGCCTAGGAATCCATCATGGGACTGATCAAGACCCCCTGAATCTGGGTGTCAATGAGGAGGCCTAGGGAATCTATTGAGCCTTGGGCAGCAGATCAGTACCCATCCAAAGTATACACACAGACTTTGGACTCCCATAGAACAATGTGAGGTTCACACTCCCCCTGAACTCTTGGGGAAGGGTCTAGGCCCTGCCCTATATGAAATGACAGACTATGGACACCCCCATGGAGGGCCTCACCCTCCCTGGGGGAATGAGGGGATAACGGGGGGGTGGGGGGAGGGCACAGGAAGAGTGGAGGCGAATGGGAGAGGGACCTGGAACTGACTTGTGAAGCAACCTTGTTTCTTATATAAATTTAAACTGGAAAATAAAATTAAAAAAATTAAAAATAAAAAATAATAAAAGAAACAGTGCTGGATGTGATGTGGAAACGGCTTAAAAAAAAAGAAAGGCAGGAAATAGAAAAGCTGGGCAAACATCAGGTACTACCGATACAACCATTATCAACAGAATAGAAGAGATGGAAGTGAGAATCTCAACTGTTGAAGATACACTAGGAGAAATAGATTCATCAAACAAAGAAAACCTTAAGTCCAACAAATCCTTAACACAAAACATCCAGGAAATATGGGACACCATGAAAAGAGCAAACCTAAGAATAATAGGTATAGAAGAAGGAGAAGAAAACCACCTCAAAGGGGCAGAAAACATATTCAACAAAATCATAGAAGAAATCTTTCCCAACCTTAAGAAAGACATGCCAATGAAGGTACAAGAAGCTTACAGAACACCATAGAGTGTACCACAAAAAAGTCATGTCATCACATAATAATCAAGACCCCAAATACACAGAATAAAGAAAGAATATTAAGAGCAGCTAAGGAAAAAGGCCACGTAACATATAAAGGAAGACCTATCAGAATTACACCTGACTTCTCCATGGAAACTCTGAAAGCCAGAAGGCCCTGGATAGATATTGTACCAACAGTAAGAACCACGGATGCCAGCCCAGACTGCTACACCGGCAAAGATATCTATCACTATAGATGGAGAAATCAAGGTATTCCATGACAAAATTAGATTCAAGCAATACGTATCCGATAACCCAGCTCTACAGAAAGTTTTGAAAGGAAAACTCCAACCCAAGGAAAATTAAATACTACCAGAATAACATAGGCATTAGAGAATCCCTCTCTACCAACAGCCAAAAGAACAAAGGGGTGAAATTCCACACATAATTCCACCAAAAATAACCATTGCTATTGGGGAAGTCTTATATCAATAAAGCACTGTTGAGCCGATAGGAATCTAGATAGGTGGGAATAGGAGTCCAGGAGGACTCTGTAAAGGAGAAACACAAGAGAGAGTTTGAGATGTAACGCCATGGGGTAGGAGGCCCGGAAATTTCTCCAGTAAGAGACATACTTAGATTAACAATTATGGGGTAATTACGTAAGTCAGAGCTAGCCAGTAAGAAACAAGCAAGGCCAACAGCTTCATAATTAAAATAGCCTCCTGGGTGTTTATTTGGGACTGATGCGGCTCTAGAACCAGGTTGGCAGGAAGGCTTCTCTCAAAGAAAATGCTTCTCTTTACACATTGCAAATCGAAGAAGAATGATCAATCAATGGTCATTAATATCCCTCAATATTAATGGCCTTAACTCACCCATAAAAAGACACAGGCTAGCAGAATGGATTCGAAGACAGAACCCTTCCTTCTGCTGCATACAAGAAACACACCTCACCCTCAAAGACACACATTACCTGAGAGTTAAAACTTGGGAAAAAAATCTTCCAGTCAAATGGACCCAAGAAACAAGCAGGGGTAGCAATCATAATATCTAATAAATTAGACTTTAAAATAAAATCAATCAAAAGAGATGAAGGAAGTAATTACATACTAATAGGTGAAATACACCAAGATGAAGTATCTATCCTGAACATCTATGCCCCAAATACAAAGGTATCCACATTCGTAAAAGAAACATTACAAAAATTAAATCACACCACTCTCACAACTAGACAGGAATACCAGACTGAAACTCAACAAAGAAGCAAAGGGTCTAATAGAAGTAATGACTCTGAGGAAATCCAGAGAATTATGAGGTCATACTTTGAAAACCTGTACTCCACAAAATTTGAAAATTTAAAGGAAATGGACGACTTCCTGGATAGCTATCACTTGCCAAAACTAAATCAAAAACAGATAAGCAATTTAAATATACCTATAACCCCTTCTATGGAAATAGAAGTCATCAAAATCTCCAAACCAAAATAAGTCCAGGTCCAGATGGCCTCAGTGCAGAATTCTACCAGAAATTCAAAGAACAGCTTATAGCAATTCTTTTCAAAGTATTCCAAGCAAAAGAAGCAGAAGGGTCTTTGCCAAACTCTTTCTATGAGGCTTCAATAAACTAGATCCTCAAGCCACACAAAGACACAACTAAGAAAGAGAAATTGAGACCAATATCCCTCATGAACATTGATGCAAAAATACTCAATAAAATTCTGGCAATTCGAATCCAAGAACACATCAAAACAATCATTCACCACGGTCAAGTAAGTTTCGTCCCAGGGATGCATGGAAGGTTCAACATACGAAAATCCATCAATGTAATCCACCATATAAACAAGCTGAAAAACAAAATTCACATGATCATCTCACTAGATGATGAAAAAGCCTTTGACAAAATCCAACACCCCTTCATGATAAAGGTCTTGGATCTCCCATGCACTTGGATAGGTAGGATCCTGCCAAAAGAAATCTACAGATTCAATGCAACCCCCATTAAAATCCCAGCACGATTCTTCACAGACCCTGAAAGAAAAATAATCAATTTTGTATGGAAAAACAAATACCCAGGATAGCCAAAACAACCATGTTCAACAAGGGAACGTCCGGAGGCATCACCATCCCTGACCTCAAGCTCTATTATAGAGCTATAGTCCTGAATACAGCTTGGTATTGGCACAAAGATAGACAGGTAGACCAATGGAATCAAACTTGAAAACCCGGATATTAACCCACACATGTATGAACATCTGATCTTTGACAAAGAAGCTATAAATATACAATGGAATAAACAAAGCATTTTCAACAAATGAGGGGATAATTGGGGGGTTGGGAGCAGGGCATGGGAGCAGGGGAGGGAAAGGTAGAGGGCCCTGGAACTGACTTGTGAAGCAACATTCCATCTTATCTAAATTTAAACTGAAAAATAAATAAATAAAATAATAATAATAATAATAATAGATAAATAAGCCACGCAAAGATGGAAAATACACAGAGAGTCTGGATACTGTACGCTATCGTGTTTTTCAGTTTTATAATTGCTCAGGTAGGAACAGCTGCTAAATTATACTTGATTATAAATGCTGCTGAATCAATTCAACTTCTATCTTTTCAAAATGCCTTGACTTCAGAATTTAAGTATAAGGATATGTTACTTGGAAAAGGAGATTTTGCTTATGTTTCTACAGAAAATGAAAAGCTGAGGATTCTTTCCAGGCTTCTGTGGTTTAATGAACCAAGATCCCCGGAAGCAGTGGACCAGATGTTACAACAACTGAAACAGCTAAGATGATGCAGCTTTACAGACCCTGTAAATAAGGACTTATACAGGTTTCTGAGTTTTGTCATGATCCCAATGGTATGAAGCATGCCCCCTTCCAGCACGAAGCAGTTTGGAATGAGTGACATACCAATTCCCATTTTGTTTATAAATCTTTGTTTTCATTTAAATGGGATTGTTTATAATTGGTAAATGATCACAACCAATCTCCTTTTAATGGAAAAAAGGGGAATTATGATATGGGTATTGTTTTTCATATATTGATACAAATTCAAGGTCAATTTTGTGATGTGTATACTTCTCCTCTTGATTAAGTATTGTGCTTGTACTGATCTTTTACAACGTAATGCATAATTGAATACAGACCATAGATAGTTACTTATAATAGTCAGAACTTATAGTTAGATAACTGAGGTTTCCCAGATATACAGAAATATATTTGAGATAAACAGACGGTCTTCGAACCTTTAAAGACCTTCAGAAAATGTCATTTAAAATGGTTTAGGGTTTTTCTTGACAATGAGAAATGGCTGCTCCTGGCAGCACCAATAACATCTGAGAGGAAGATGGGCATCGAAGAAACTTTTTACGGAGTTTGCTTTCAACATGGCAAGATTAGCCATTTGGGCAAGAAACTGCTCTTGCCTGTACTGCTTGACTGTTGTTGTATAAACTGGACATAGAAGACCCACAGGAAAGTGACTGCTCAAGTCAGTCTTCAACAAATGGTGCTGGAATAACTGGAGTCTGGTATGTAGAAGAATGAGGATGGATCCATTTTTATCGCCTTGCACAAAACTTAAGTCCAAATGGATCAAAGATCACACTATAAATCCAGCCACACTGAACCTCTTAGAAGATAGAGTGGGTGGTACTCTTGAACGAATTGGTACAGGGGACATCTTCCTGAACATAACACAGACAGTGAGATCAACAATTAATAAATTGGACCTCCTGAAACTGAGAAGCTTCTGTAAGGCGAAGAACACAGTCAGTAAGACGAAAAGGCAGCCCCCAGAATGGGAAAAATTATTCCCTAATCCCACATCTGACAGAGGGATGATCTCCAAAATTTCCAAAGAACTCCAGAAGCAGGTCTCCAAAACACCACAGAATCCAATTAAAACGTGGGCTGAAGATCTAAATAGAGAATTTTCAATAGAGGAGTCTATAATGGCTGAGAGGCACTTGAGAAAGTGCTCAACATCGTTAGCCATCTCAGAAATGCAAATCAAAACAACTCTGAGATACTATCTCATACCTGTTAGAATGGCTAAAATCGAAAACACCAATGAAAATTTATGCTGGAGAGGATGTTGAGAAAGGGAGCACTCCTCCATTGCTGGTGGGAGTGCCAACTGGTTCAGCCACTTTGGAAAGCAGTATGGAGATTCCTAAGAAAAATGGGAATAAACCTACCACAAGACCCAGGAACTTCACTCTTAGACATATATCCAAAAGATGCATATTCATACAACAAGGATGTCGGTTCCACTATATTCATAGCAGCATTATTTGCGATAGCCATAACTTGGAAGCAACCTAGATGAGCCTCAACCGAAGAGTGGATAGAGAAAATGTGGTATATTTACACAATGGAGTAATATTCAGCAGAGAAAAACAATGGAATTCTGAGATTTGTATTCAAATGGATGACACTAGAAGAAACCATCCTGATTGAAGTAACACAGTCACAAAAAGAGAAACATGGCATGTACTCTCTCATATATGGATTTTAGACATAGATCTGGGGAGTGACAGACTACAATCCCATTTCCAGAGAGTCTGGGAAACAGAAACTTCATTCAGTGGCTGATGGAAGAAGAAGCACACTCCCATGATTAAGCGCTGAGCTGAAATCAAGAAAAATAGTAATAGAGAGGGAGGACTGATGACCAAAGTGATTAAGACTGGGTTGTTTTAAGCCCCAGAAACAGCTGAGCTGACAAAGGTTAACTTTTGAATCCCAGGTTGATGCCTGGGAATCCTGCATGGGACTAATCAAGACCCCCTGAATGGGGCTGTCAGTGATGAGGCCTAGGTAATTTACTGAGCCTTGGGCAGTAGATCAGTACTGATCCCATGTATATACACTGACTTTGGTCTCCCATCCAACATTGTGAGATACACTCTCACCCTGAACACTTGGGGAAGGGTCTAGTCCCTGCCCTGTATGAAATGACAGACTATGGACTCTGCTATGTAGGGCCTCACCCTCCCTGGGGAAACGAGAGGATAATGGGGGTGTGGGGGAAAGGGCACCGTGGGAGGGGAGGTAAAGGGAGAGGGAACTGGAAGTGACTTGTGAAGCAACCTTGATTCTAATCTAAATTTAAACTGAAAAATAAATAATAATAAAAAATTAATGATGCAACACTGTGTGAGAATGTACACGTGGAACTTATTGAAAATTAACGACACAGCACTGTGTGAGAAACTACATGTGTAATTATTTGAAAACTAACGATACTACCCTGTCTGAGAATCTACTCTTGTATCTTATTGAAAAATAACGATACATCACTTTGTTTGAATCTATATGCATAAATACTTCGAAATAAAGGAAAAAACACTTTCTCAGAATCTACACATGTAACATATTGAAAATTAAATATACTACACCGTGTGAGAATCTACACGTATCACATATTGAAAACTAATGATAAAACAATGTGTGAGAATCTTTAAGCATAACTTCTTGAAAACTAATGATACCACACTCTCTGAGAATCTGCACATATAACATATTGAAAATTAATGATACAATTCTGTGTGAGAATCTACACGTTTACCTAATTTAAAAATAACAATATAACACTGTGTGAGAATCTACATGTGTAACTTCTTAAAAACAAATGATACAACACTGGGTGATTACCTCTGTGTGTAATTTCTTGAAAACAAATGATACAGCAATGTGCGAGAATCTATTTATGTAACTTCTTGAAATCTAACGATATAAGTCTGAGTTCTATACTGAATGTATAATTTCTTGAAAATTAATGAAATATCGCTGTGTGAGAAACTACATTAGTAACTTCTGGAAAACTAACGATACAAAATTGCGTATTTACATGTGTACCATATTGAAATAAAAGATAAAACACAGTGTGACAATCTACACGTGTAACTTATTGAAAATTAAAGATCCAACACTGTGTGAGTATCTACACGTGTAACATACTGAAACCTAATGAAACAACAATGTGTGAGAAATTATGAGCGTAACCTCTTGGAAACAAATGATACAAAATTTCTTTGAGAATCTACACGTGTAACTTATTGAAAACAAATGATACAACACTGTGTGAGAATCTCTAAGCATAACTTCTTGAAAACAAAAATACAACACTGTTTGAGAACCTACACGTGTAACTTATTGAAAACTAACAATAAAACACTGTGTGACAAACTAAATGTGTAATAATTGACAACTAATGATACAAACCTGTCTGAGAATCTACACGTGTAACTTATTGAAAAGTAACGATACAATACTGTTTGAATCTATATGTGTTACTTCTTGAAAATAAGGGACAAAACACTGTCTCAGAATCTACATGTGTAATATATTGAAAATTAAAAATACAACACTGTCTGAGAATCTACACGTGTAACTACTTGAAAACTAATGTTACAACACTGTGAGAGAATCTACATGTGTAACTTCTTAAAAACAACAGATACAACACTGTGTGAGTATGTATGTGCATAACTTCTCGAAAGCAAAAGAAACAGCACTGTGTGAGTATCTTTTTACATAACGTCTTGCAATATAAAAATACAACTCTGAGTTCTAAACTGAATGCATAACTACTTGAAAACAAACGAAATAACTCTGTGTGAGAAACTACATTAGTAACTTCTGGAAAACTAACGATACAATACAGTGTGAGGATCTACATGTGTAACTTATTGAAATTAAAGATAAAACACTGTGTGAGAATCTACATGTATAATGTATTGAAAATTAATGATACAAAAATGTTTGAGAATCTATAAGCATAACTTCTTGAAAACTAATAATTCAACACTTGCTTGAGAATCTACATATGTAACTCCTTGTAAACTACTGATACAGCTCTGTGTGAGAATCTACAAGCGTAACTTCTTGAAAAGTAACAATGCAACACTGTGTGAGAATCTACAATTATAACTAATTGAAAATTAATGATACAAACCTGTCTGAGAATCTACACGTGTATCTTATTGAAAAGTAATGATACAACACTGTGTTTGAATCTATATGTGTAACTTCTTGAAAATAAAGGACACAACACTGTCTCAGAATCTACACCCATGACATATTGAAACTTAAATATACTACACTGTGTAAGAATCTACACGTGTAACGAATTGAAAGCTAATCATACAAATCTGTGTGAGAATTTATAAGCTTAACTTCTTGAAAACTAAGGAAACAATAGTCTCTGAGAATGTACCCGTATATCTTATTGAAAACTAACGATACAGCACTGTGTGAGAATCTAGAAGTGTAACATCTTGAAATCTAATGATACAATTCTGAGTTCTAAACTGAATGCATATCTTTTTGAAAACTAATTACATAACTCTGTGTGAGAAACTACATTAGGAACTTCTGGAATACTAACGATAAAAAACTGTCTTAGAATCTACACGTGGAACTTATTGAAAATTAATAATACAACACTGTCTGAGAATCTACACGTGTAACTACTTGAAAACTAAAGATACAACTCTGATGGGTGAAGTCCTGTGATTATGTCAATAAAGCACTGTTGGCCTATAGGGAAGTTAGATAGGTGGACTAGGAGTCCAGGAGGACTCTGGGTAGGAGGAACACGGGAGTCGAGATGCAATGCCATGGCGTAAGAATCCCGGAAACCTCCCTGGT
>NW_024431405.1:0-1852 GCF_017639785.1 Mesocricetus auratus
ACTGTCTTTGTGCCCATTGGGCTAGTAAAACGTTCTCCAGAGAATATTCTTGTCATAGTCATGTCTGTAACGTATGTCAAGAAGTTTCACAGAATACAAAATAAACACTTAGAAACGTAAATATTGAGGAAGCCTAAAACACTGATATCCAGTGGTCTTCATTAATTATTCCATTTTTTGATTTTTATTCTTGGAGTCAAATGTAGTCAAGGCTGGTCTTGATTTCCTTGACTCCACATCCTCAGTGATCTGAATACTGGATCAGGACATCAAGCTTAGCCTGTGTGTGGAGGTGTGTGTGCATGTGTGGACTTACGAGTGCATATGCCATATGTCCACGTGTGAAGGTCACAGTTTATCTCTGTGGTGTCTTCCTCTGTCTCTCCTCACCTTCTCTTTTGAGACAAGGAATCTCACACAACCTGGAGATCAGACTGGCTAGTCTGCGGGCCAGTGAGATTCAGGGATCCACCAGTCTGCATTATCTTTAACATGGTGGAAGAAATCTGAACTCCAGTATTCACACCTGCACAGAAGGCACTTTACTGACCCAGGTTTCTCCCTCTCACATATTCCAAACTTTGGAAATTCTGAAGCTGCTTCTAAATACAAAGTTTTCAAAAAGAAGTGTATAGGTCAAATAATAAGGCAAATAAACTACCACTCAAGAGATTCAAGCAAGAAGGTTCCAATTCAGTCCACGCTAAGTAGCAGCACACTGTGTCTTGAGTGGTAAGAACATGCACATGTATCACCACACTCAGCTTTATACCAGAAGCTTGGAAGTTCTACCTGAAGGTCAGCCAGATGGCTCAGTGTGTGAAGGTGCTTGCTGCCAAACCTGATAATGTGAGTTCAGAACCAAGGCCTACATTGAGGGAAGTGAGGATAGGCTCCTTCATGTTTTCCTCTAGTTTCTTTTTTGTGCATCATAACATGCATATGCACACACAAATAAACAACCATATACTAATATAATGATAAAAGAAAAAGTTACCAAGCTCAGCATGGCAGCTCATAGCTGAAATCCTAACACTTGAACAACATCATTATACTCCTTAGGCCTTGACATTCTGATCCTACCATCTAAGTAGGAGAAGGAGGATCAGAACTTGCAGCCCAGCCTTGGCTATACATTTCCAGTAAGAGGCCAGTCTGGGTTTTAGGAGACATGGAGTTAAGTAATAAACAAGTAGATCTAGAACCCAGTGTGGTGTCCTATGGCTCCAATGTGAACCGTTGGATCATAAATTCGAGGCCAGTCTGACTTACATATCCCCTTCCAGGTCCTTCTGGACTACATAGATCCAGGTTAAACAAAACAAACAAATAGAATTGGTTGAATAAGGTAGCACGCACACGTTTAGTCACTTCACTCCACTTATGGTAGCTTATGTTTGGGAAGTGAAAGTGGAATAAATCTTCCTAAAATTGTTGTTTGTCATGAGGTTTTATCACATCAGCTGATACACAGTGTCCATAACCCAGTAAAGAACCATCTGCAGCCTGTTATACTTCAAATGATTCCACTTAAAATTATTAACCATTAGAGGGTGCCTGTTAGAGTTTAGATGTCAAATGTCCACGGAATGATCTGGTGTTTAAATATTGATTCAACTTTGGAAGTCCAACTAGCATTGGACTTCTCTGTATTTACTTTTGTGGAAAATCTGGGAAATCAAACCTAGGAGGAGGAAGTGGGTCATGGGAGGTATAGAGAAACTAACTGAGGCCAACATTGGACCTCCTTGGACCATTCTGCCTTAGTGACCAGACCAGCCTTCATGTCCTTGGGGACATGGGTGTGTGTGTGTGTGTGTGTGTGTGTGTGTGTGTGTGTGTGTGTGTGTGT
>NW_024431406.1:0-710 GCF_017639785.1 Mesocricetus auratus
AATGACCATAGACCTTATCATTGATTTTTATGAATAAATAAAGAGATGAAATCACATGATTCACCCCTGTCTTAGCTGCCCATACTGATTTCAGATACTAAATAATGAGATGACATTGCACGATTCACCTATGTGTAGACACCCATAGACATCATCATTGATATAAGTGATCAAATAATGAGATGACATCGAATAATTAAGTCCTGGGGAGATGCCCACAGACATCCCCATTGTTTTAAGAGGATAAATAATGAGAGGACATTGCCCGATTCCCCACTGGTGAGATGCCATATACCTCATCATTGATTTAAATGACTAAATAGTGAGATGAACTCACATGATTCAACCCTGGGGCAATGATCATAGAATTCAACATTGATTTAAGTGAATAAATAATGAGATGAGGTCACATGATTCACCACTGGGTTGCCACCCTTAGACCTGATCATGTTTTATGACACTAAATAATGAAATGAGGTCACATGTTTCATCCATGGGGAGATGCCGTACACCCCATCTTGATTAAACTAACTAAATAATGAGAAGACATCAATATAATTTCCCCTTGGGGATCCACCCATAGAACTCATCACTGATTTAAGAGACTAAATAATGAAATGAAATCACATAATTTACCCCTGGGAAGATGCTTGTAGAAATAATCAATGATTTAAGTAACTAAATAATGAAGTCATTACACGTTTTCCCCT
>NW_024431407.1:0-2415 GCF_017639785.1 Mesocricetus auratus
TACTTAATCATGAAAACTAAAGATACAACACTGTGTGAGAATCTCCGTGCTTCACACATGAAAACTAAGGATACAACACTATGTGT
The DNA here is from genome assembly GCF_017639785.1 of Mesocricetus auratus. NCBI lineage: Eukaryota > Metazoa > Chordata > Mammalia > Rodentia > Cricetidae > Mesocricetus > Mesocricetus auratus. The sequence continues at coordinate 87 of NW_024431407.1, forward strand.
GATAATATGTGCTCAACTTCATGAAAACTAACGATACAACACTGTGTGAGAATCTCCCTGCTTAACTTCATGAAAACTAACGATACAACACTGTGTAGGAATCTGCTTGCTTCACTTCATGAAAACTAACGATACAACACTGTGTGTGAAACTATGTGCTGAACTTCACGAAAACTAACCATAGAACACTGTGTGGGAATCTCTGTGCTTAACTTCATGAAAACTAACGATACAACACAGTGTGAGAATCTCCGTGCTTAACTTCATGTAAACTAACGATACATCACTGTGTGTGATACTATGTGCTCAACTTCATGAAAACTAATGACACAACACTGTGTGAGTATCTCCCTGCTTCACCTTATGAAAACTAACGATAAAACACTGTGTGTGAAACTATGTGCTGAACTTCACAAAAACTAACCATAGAATACTGTGTGGGAATCTCTGTGCTTAACTTCATGAAAACTAACGATACAACACTGTGTGAAAATCTCTATGGTTAACATCATGAAAACTAACCATACAACATTGTGTGTGAATATATGTGCTCAACTGCATGAATACTAACTATACAAAACTGTGTGAGAATCTCTGTGCTTAACTTCATGAAAACTAACGAAACAACATTGCGTGTGAAATTATGTGCTAAAATTCATGAAAACTAATGATACAACACTTTTTGTGAAACTATGTGCTGAACTTAATGAAAACTACAGATAGAACACTGTGTGTGAAACTATCTGATGAACTTCCTGAAAACTATGCATAGAACTCTGTGTGAGAATCTCTGTGCTTATCTTCATGAAAAATAACGATACAACACTGTGTGAAAATCTCCATGGTTAACATCATGAAAACTAACCATACAACATTGTGTGTGAAAATATGTGCTCAACTGCATGAATACTAACTATACAAAACTGTGTGAGAATCTCTGTGCTTAACTTCATGTAAACTAACGATACAACACTGTGTGTGAAACTATGTGCTGAACCTCACGAAAACTAATGAGAGAACACTGTTTGGGAATCTCTGTGCTTAACTTCATGAAAACTAACGATCCAACACTGTGTGTGAAACAATGTGCTCAACTGCATGAATACTAACTATACAACACTGTATGAGAATCTCTGTGCTTAACTTCATGAAAACTAACGATACAACACTGTGTGCGAAACTGTGTGCTGAACTTAATGAAAACTAACAAAGGAACACTGTGTGTGAATCTCTGTGCTTAACTTCATGGAAACTAACGATACAACACTCTTTGTGAAACTGTGTGCTGAACTTCATGAAAACTAACAATACAACACTGTGTGATAATCTAGGTGTTTAACTTATCAAAACTAACGATACAAAACTGTGTGTGAAACTATTTGCTAAACTTCTCGAAAACTAACCATTTTTCATTGTCAGTGAAACTATGTGCTCAAGTTCATGAAATCTAACGATACAACACTGTGTGAAAATCTCCATGGTTAACATCATGAAAACTAACGATACAACACTGTGTGTGAAACTATGTTCTCAACCGAATGAATACTATCTATAAAACACTGTGTCAGAATATCTGTGCTTAACTTCATGAAAACTAACGATACAACACTGTGTGTGAAGCTATATGCTCAACTTCATGAAAACAAAAGATACAACGCTGTGTGTGAAACTATGTGCTCAACTTAATGAAACTAACGTTAGAAAACTGTATGGGAATCTCTGTGCTTAACTTCATGAAAACTAACTACAGAACACTGTGTGAGAATCTCTGTGCTGATCTTCTTGAAAACTAATGATACAACTTTGTGTGTGAAACTACGTGCTCAAATTTATGGAAATTTATGATACAACAGGATGTGAGAATCTCAGTTCTTAGTTCATGAAAACTAAACATACAACACTGTGTGAGTATCTCCGTGCTTAACTGCATGAAAACTGACTGTGCAACACTGTGTAGAAATCTGATTGCTTCACTTCATGAAAACTAACGATACAACACTGTGTATGAAACTGTGTGCTGAACTTCACGAAAATTAACGATAGAACAATGTGTGTGAAACTATGTACTCAACTTAATGAAATATAACTATACAACTCTTTGTGAGAATCTCTGATCTTAACTTCATGAAAACTAATGATACAACATTGTGTGTGAAACTATCTGTTGAACTTCCTGCATATTAACTATAGAACACTGTGTGAGACTCTGCGCTTATCTTCCTGAAAACTAACGATACAACATTGTGTGTGAAACTAGGTGCTCAACACATGGAAACATATGATACAATACGGTGTGAGAATCTCAGTGCTTACCTTCATGAAAACTAAC
>NW_024431408.1:0-2044 GCF_017639785.1 Mesocricetus auratus
TCATCAATGTTTAACGTTTCATCCCATGGATGCAGGGATGGTTCAACATACGAAAATCAAACTAAATGGACAGAAACTCAACGCAATTCCTCTAAAATCAGGAACAAAACAAGGCTGTCCACTCTCTCCATACCTTTTCAACATGGTACTTGAAGTTCTAGCTATTGCCATATGACAACAAATGGGGATCAAGGGGATACAAATTGGGAAGGAAGAGGTCAAACTTTCACTGTTTGCAGACGATATGATAGTTTACATCAATGACCCAAAGAACTCTACCAGGGAACTCTTACAGCTGATTAACACCTTCAGCAAAGTGGCAGGCTACAAGATCAACTCAAGAAAATCAGTAGCCCTACTATATACAGATGATAAAAGGGCTGATAGAGAAATCAGAGAAACATCACCCTTTACAATTGCCACAAACAACATAAAATACCTTGGGGTAACACTAATCAAACAAGTGAAAAACCTGTATCGTAAGAACTTTGAATCTTTAAAGAAAGAAATTAAAGAAGCCCTCAGAAAATGGAAAGATCTCCCATGCTCTTGGATAGGTAGGATCAATGTAGTAAAAATTGCAATCCTGCCAAAAGCAATCTACAGATTCAATGCAATCCCCATTAAAATCCCAGCACAATTCTTCACAGACCTTGAAAGAACAATAATCAATTTTGTATGGAAAAACAAAAGACCCAGGATAGCCAAAAAACCCTGTTCAACAAGATCAACTCAAGAAGATCAGTAGCCCTAATATATACAGATGATAAAAGGGCTGAAAGCGAAATCAGAGAAACATCACCCTTTACAATTGCCACAAACAACATAAAATACCTTGGGGTAACGCTAACCAAACAAGTGAAAGACCTGTATCGTAAGAAGCAACCTAGATGTCCCTCACCCGAAGAGTGGATAGAGAAAGTGTGGTACATCTGCACAATGGAGTACTATTCAGCAGAAAAAAATAATGGAATCATGAGATTCGCAGGCAAATGGATTACACTAGAAGAAACCATGCTGAGTGAGGTAACCCAGTCACAAAAAGAGAAACATGGCATGTACTCTCATATATGGATTTTAGACATAGATCTGGGGAGTGCCAGCCTACAATCCTATGGCCAGAGAGTCTGGGAAACAGAAACTTCATTTAGTGGCTGATCGAAGAAGAGGCAGACTCCCTTGGTTAAGTACTGAGCTGAACTCAAGAAAGCCAGTAACAGAGAGGGAGGACTGGTGATCAAAGGGACTAAGACTGGGCTGGTTTAACCCCCAGAAACAGCTGACTAGACAAAGGTTAACTCTTGAAACCCAGGCATCAGCCTGGGAATCCAGCATGGGACTGATCAATACCCCCTGAATTTGGGTGTCAGTGAGGAGGCCTAGGGAATCTATTGAGCCTTGGGCATCAGATCATACCCATCCCAAGTATACACACGGACTTTCGACTCCCATAGAACAATGTGAGGTGCACTCTCACCCTGAACTCTTGGGGAAGGCTCTAGGCCCTGCCCTATATGAAATGACAGACTATGGACACCCCCATGGAGGGCCTCACCCTCCCTGGGGGAATGAGGGGATTGTCCCGCGCTACCGTCTCGCCAGCAAGAACGACGCGGCACACTTAGGGTCCTTCTGCAGAACAGCTTTAATGCGTCTTGAGAGGGAGAGCATAAGCTTACAGAGCAGAGACCCGGGGAGCGAAAAGCCCAACCCTTATATAGCTCAGCAGTCCCCGCCTAGGACGTGTCATCACCTGACTGGCTCGTGCTCGTCAGCCCATATGATGCCACTGGAGAGGCAGAGAGTAAGGGATGGAAAAGTAGCAGGCACATACACACCAAGGTTGTTTACTCCAACTGACAATGGATGTCAGCACCATCTTGTAAAGGAGAATGTGGGGGCGGTTCCCCACAGAGGACAACGGGGGGGTTGGGGGGAGGGCACGGGAGGAGGGGAGGGAATGGGAGAGGGACCTGGAACTGACTTGTGAAACAACCTCGTTTCTTATCTAAATTTAAACTGGAAAAAAAAGGACAAGAAAAAA
>NW_024431409.1:0-4411 GCF_017639785.1 Mesocricetus auratus
CTCATCCTTCCTGATCCTGCGCATGTTCTCCTCCCCCTCTCCTTATCATCTCCCCTTTTCCCCCAACTCTCCCCCACAGCACTGTACTCCCAATTTACTCAGGAGGTCTCCCTTTCCACTTCTGGAAGGAGGGAGGGAGGGGACCGATAGACAGCTGTTTGGAAGGATTTGTTTTGGTTTCAGGTAAGTAGGAGTCGCCTTAGACATAACATGGAATATAGCCTATTTCCAGGCCCTCCTGTCTATTGTGTCTCTCGTGTTTTGTGGGTTCATGTTCCACCACCCACATCACATGGTAGCCAACAAGCAACTGGCACCCATTCCATGACTCTAATTTCAGCAGACCCACTCTTTCTTCTGACTTCCTTAGGTACCAGGCACTCTCTTGCAGGGTTTGTTCACAGCCAGACGGATGGGCTGGCTGGCAGGCAGGCAGGCAGACAGGCAGGCAAACAGACATGTGTGCTTGGGCAGTGACAGGCATGTGTGTTCATTGTGTCCTCATCCTTGATGATGTACCAAAGGCAACATAATAGTGGATTGGACTCAGGAGCCCTCCCCTAGAACACTAGTGTACCATCTCACAGGCTCTCAGCAGCTCCCTTGCCCAAGTCTTCTGCGGGGGTGGGGGTGGGGTGCTATCCCATGCTGTTCCCCTGCACATGCACATCGACTGACCTTGGCATGCATACATGCATGCATTCATTCATTCAGTCTCCAAGATGGGAACAAAGGGTCAGCAAAGGGCAGACAGGTTGGGCGAGTGAGTGCACTCCCACCACTCAGTCATGCCAGCTGCTCTGTGCCAAAGGCTGGCTACACTTCCCTACTTTTCAACAAAACCCCTCATTTGAGAATCTCCAGGAGGTGCCCAGTTTTGTAACCAGGGTGTGTCTAATGGCTTGCTGAAGAGGAAGAGGCAGCTCACACCTTTAGTAACATCACTTGTATTATTTCATACCCAAGGGCTCCTTGGCACACCCTGTCAATACTTTTGATGTTAGAGAGCCTATGTCATATTTATCAGGAAGAGAGTCAACTTTTAATTGGTCAATAAAGTGATTTTTCCATATTAATGCAAATGTTTCAAGCTACCTTAAGACTATTGCATTATTTAGAGATAGTCCAGTATTGCCTTCCAAGAAAGTCATTAGTCACAAATCTCTAAATGAGACTATCTGTATTTAAGAGCTGTCTCATTTTGTCATATCAATACCTGTATGTGCATGAATATTGAAATAGGATTAGGTTTTCCTTGTTAGTTGGAAATAAGGATCAGGATTAAGCATCATTGTAACAAAGAACTACTAGATCATACTTTGATTGGCTAGAGGGAGAATCTAGATGGGCAAACCCAAATCTTATAATTTGTTACTTTATTCATTTTAGATTCATTAGTATAATAATAGTAAATCATTATTTATATACTTTAAAGAATTTTTATAAATGTGAGTCACAGAGAATAGAACAGCAAATAGCTAAACCTAGGGTTTTCCTGGTACTTGGAATACAAAAGATATAAATCCAGATATGAAGTGGTCATTGGGTTTTATTTGGGATTCTAAAGTAGTTCATCATTGATAAGAAAACTATCCCATTGTTCTATTTCTCAGTGCATATTTTTATATTGTTAAATATCATCCACATGTCAAGTTTTGAGCCTATTTTAGTTTCATTGTGTTGCTATGACAAACACCATGACCAAAACAACTAAGGGGAAGAAAGGATTAGGATTACACTTCCAGATCACAATCCATCATTAAGGAGTCATGGCAAGCATTCATGTAGGAACTTGAAGCATAAATTTCTGAAGTAAGCTGTCTGCTGGCTCTCTCGCAGGCTTGTGCTTAGGTAGCATTCTTATACAGTCCAGGACTACCTGCTTAGGGATGGTGCTACTCACAGTGGACTGAATCCTCCTAACAATCAAGACAATCCCCAAAGATTGTCCTAGTAAAGAACCAACCTAATACGGAAAATTAGGGGCCTTTTCAGGTATTTCAAGGCTATGTCAACTTGACAGTTAATGCTGTCATAAGGAAAACCTCTGCCTGAGAACAAACAGGTTTTACGGAGTCAGGACAACAAATAAGATCATTTTAGCATGTCACATTTCCCTAGCTTCTATGTGAGGTGGTTCGATGTCCTTTACTAACTATCTCACTTCATTATTTCACTCTGTAATTTACAAGATTAATAAAAATATTCTTGTGTTTATGTATTTGGAGTATGTTACTACGTTTGGATAATAACTCTGGTATGCTTAGGAATTGTATATATATATATACATATATATTTGGTTTTTCGAGACAGGGTTTCTCTGTGGCTTTGGAGGCTGTCCTGGAACTCGCTCTGTAGACAAGGCTGGCCTCGAACTCACAGAGATCTGCCTGCCTCTGCCTCCCGAGTGCTGGGATTAAAGGCGTGCGCCACCAACGCCCGGCAGGAATTGTATATATTTTATAAATGCTTTTACAATAAGCTTTAAAATAATTTTATTCATTAACTTATTTGTACATGGCAGTGCCTGTGTTATTTTGGGGACTGTCAGGGTTCAATAATTAGGCATTTCCAAAGTTCCAATCAAGGTAACATTTCTGACAATAAATTACCATTAGCAGTCCTATCTTATATGATAAAAGTTATAGTAAAAATTTTTGGTTTCCTAGCCTATGGTGTTTGGTATGGTCCTTGTTGCCCTATTATGGCATAACACTATGTAAATAATTTTCATTTGTGTGTGTGTATGTATTTTAGAAGGCTTTTACAGTAATAGGTTTCCATATGATTTTTTTAATGAAAAAGCCTACTGCCAGAAATGGGTTACCTTTTTTGTAATTGCTGACCAATGAGAACCCTTAGAGCCCCAAATATTACTGGCCAGTGTTCTTGATTCCTCCCTAAGATTTGACAGCAAGACTATAATGCTGAAGACATCATGTACATAAGTCATAGAACATAGAGAAATCAAGTTGTTACTGACCTGAAAGTTTCATCCCTACTGCCTAACTTTCAGTGATAGAAGGTGCTATGCATTGTATAAAAAAGGAAAGTCATCACCAATCTTACATAGCTATGAACCCTGCCAACTACAGCAATGTCTAGCCTGGCAAGAGATGTCCACTGGTTCAACAGTGGCACAAATGTCATAGGAGTAACCAACTATTTTTATTTGGATTTAAGTCTACTTCACAAATTAAAACCAGTATTTGGCACCAATCAGGGTAAAGAACCTGTGGGTAGACAGATGATAGGCCCTAGGGAAAAAAGATCCACTATCATTCCGCTAATTGGTCACATTGTTAAACGAACTCCTAATGACTGCCTAGTGTATCTATCAACTCTCATTGGAGAAGCTTCTTTTTGTAGTAGGCACTATTAATGAGATACCTAAGGTAAAAAGAACAAGAGACTGCAGAATGTTCAGGCCTAAGCAGAACATCTTTACCAAAACCCTACTCTCAAGGCTTAGGGATCGTTGTGGAAGAGGTGATAGAAAGACTGTATAAGACCCACAGACAATGAATGACTACAAGGCAAGAGTGCTTTTTGGACACAGAAGGGAAATTACTCATATGAATTTACATTGGTTAGGGTATCATGCACAAGGCCTGTGCAAAGTTTATTTGAAACAACATTCAATGGAGGTTTAAAATCTCCAGGGACCATGCTTTTCTAAACTGCCTCCATGGTCTGTCATATGATCCTTGACACGCAGGAACACTAGAGTGTAGAGACTATAGGTGGACCATAATGATATTGTCCATTAAAGCATAAATATGAAATGGTCCATACATGTTATTGTATATTTTTTATGATGTTAAAGATTGTACTGGGAGCCTCTCATACACCAAGAAGGTACTCAAATATTTATTCACAATCACATCCTGTCATGCTTTGTGTATGTGTTAATCGCGTGTGTGTAGGTGTACTTAGCCATGTGTGCAGAGGCGGGAGGCCATTTTGTCATATTTTCCTATTGCTCTCAACTTTATGTATTTTAAAATAGCATCTCTCACTAAATCTGGAGATCAGACTTTTGGTTAGACTATCTTGTCTTTTAGCCACCAGGATCTGCATGTTTCTACTGCCACTGGCACTTAGGTAGCAGGTGTACACTGATGTTTCATCTTTAATGTAGATGTTAAAACTCAAATTCAGGTTATCATAAACTCCCAGGAAACAATCCACCTGCAAAATCATCTTCCTATTTTCCAAGTCTGTATTTCTCCTAATTCTTTTGGAGAACAAATATTAAATCATTGAGGCTTCACTTTTATTAATAACATAATTCTTTATTGGTACTTGGGGAATTTCACATCATGCATCCCAACCCCACTCACGTCCTAGTCTCTATATCTGTTCCTCACCACTGCAATATCCTCCTGAAATTAATTAAAAACAAAACAAA
>NW_024431410.1:0-1698 GCF_017639785.1 Mesocricetus auratus
CTCATCACTGTCATTACCAGCGTCCAGTTATTTTAAATGTGTTCTTTTTCCCTAAAGGGAAAACCGGAAACTGAATTTGTGTTTCAAAGTGTGTCCAATTTTTTTGGCTCCATGAGGAACACTCATAAGTTTGGGAAGTTGATACAGCAGGTATGTTGAGAAACTGGAAATCTAGAACCAACTGTTTCCTTTCTTTCTCAGCCTGTAGAATGGATTACGCCAAGACTCAGGAACACTGGTTCAGGGGATCTCACTTAAACTGGATTGGGCATGTTCCCACAGTCTCAGTTCCATGTTTTCTCTGATCCATGCATCTCACCAAATGTTCTGGCGGACATGGAGCTTATTTGCCTGTAAGAAAACACAAAATGCCTGTGACACCAAATTTGGGCACAATCGGGGCTTCTCCACTGGGTAGTGCATGGATGTTTCCATTTGACCTTAGCAAAAGTCCCTCAAGTTCCATCATGCCAGAAACTGTCTGTAGCAGATTGCTCACTGGCATCCACATTTTAAAAAATTGAAATGAGGAGTGCATGGTTTAATGAATCATTTGGGGACTGGGAGTATTATTCCCCTCTTGTCCTATCTTTTGACACATGAATGGTAGCTCTACCAATTGTACATTGGCCATAAGAAAACTGAATACCACTAAACTGCCATGTGCACATACTTTAACTTGTCAAATTGTGCAGTATGAGTAACAACCATTTGCAATAAATGGTGAGAAAATACACCTCAAGCATTTTTTAATAGTCACATATAATATTGTGGCTATAAATCATTTTTGAAAATTTTAATGAACAGTTTCTTAAGTTAAACCAAATCGCCCTCCCAGACATCTCTCAATTCAATGATGAAAGTTATGAGACTGCATATTTCTCACTACCTGACCATTGACTATTTCCTAACAAATTCTGAAAATAATTCAGGGATGACAATCTATACTATGTCTCAAATAACTTTTGAAAATTAGTTGTAGTTTGTGAAAACTTCTTTTTCTTATCAAATCTATAATCCAATCTATAAAGCTCACGCTAGTTGACAAAGCCTCATTTGTATCTTAGCTGACATTTACAAATTTGTGTCTACAATGATTTCTTTGTAGATGGGATCTAACAGGGCAGCACTTTCCCTGAGGTTTCTTCTCAAAACTTTTTTTTGCTCTAGAATTCCTTTTAAATCCATTAAAATTTAGGAGAATTCCTATCAACTCTCCTTGACTGATCTGCATAGAATCTTCCATAAAGACTTATGTGGCTTTTAGGCCATGTCGTAGTCTTCTCTTGCTTTTCATTGACTGCCTCTAAGGACTTAAATAACCAACCTTTCATGATAACAAACTGACTGGCTGAATGATCTTCTTGGCTATATCAAAAGCAACTTAAGTAGCTTCATAACTGTCCAAAGCTATTAAAATATCCTTTTATTAATAACCAAAGCAATTCAACTGGTTCAAAATCACCATCACATTTCACATATACCGGGGTGGCCACATGATACATATATAACATAAATAAATCTTTTAGTCATCCTTTTTCCCCAAGTCATGATTCGGTTTTGAAATAAAACTTCCTTAATTGAAATTTCTTGTGAGAGTTGAGCTCTAGCAAATCTTGGAATTAAAACAAAAGTTTGAAAAAACCCTCATGCTTTTCCCTATCTTCCCATTTCTAATAATCAGTATTCTGTTTTTTT
>NW_024431411.1:0-4509 GCF_017639785.1 Mesocricetus auratus
AGAAAATTTATGAGTGCACACCTGTAATCCAGGATCCTGTGGAGGAGAGGAATCTGTTGAAAAAGAAATTCTGGAAGTATTCAATGGGACTATCCAGTCTTATGCTATTGAAATAATACAGACATTGTTAGAAAGAAAATTACAAACAGAAATGTCAGTGAAAGCTATCCACTCTTGCACTTATAACAATTAAAATTCAAACATTTTCTCACACACACAGTTCAGAAGTTATGTAAATTCAGATAGAGACAATATTATCAAAGAATAACAAGTATTTATATAGCTGAGCCAAATTAACTCAGGGATATTCTTTGATTACAATATTACTTTGTGAATGGGAGTGCTCTAATCAAGTGATATTTAAATAAGAGCAGTGACCAGGAAACATGAAATTTTATATAGGTGTGTCTTTCATATTTATAAGAAAAATTTTTATTTATGTATTACGTACAATTGAAAGTACAGCAGAGAGTGAACACACAAATTAACAAAATTAGAAATGAAAAGGGGGACATAACAACAGACTCTGCAGAAATCCAGAGAATCATTAGGTCATACTTTGAAAACCTGTACTCCACAAAATTCGAAAATTTAAAGGAAATGGATGAATTCCTGGACAACTATCAATTGCCAAAACTAAATCAAGAACAGATAAGCAATTTAAATAGACCTATAACCCCTATGGAAATAGAAGCTGTCATCAAAAGTCTCCCAACCAAAAAAAGGCCAGGTCCAGATGGCCTCAGTGCAGAATTCTACCAGAAATTCAAAGAACACTTATACCAATTCTTCTCAAAGTGTTCCACACAATAGAAGCAGAAGGGTCTTTGCCAAAATCGTTCTTTGAGGCTTCAATAACCTTGATCCCCAAGCCACACAAAGATACAACTAAGAAAGAGATATTGAGACCAATATCACTCATGAACATTGATGCAAAAATACTCAATAAAATACTGGCAAATCGGATCCAAGAACACATCAAAACAATCATTCACCACGATCAAGCAGGTCTCATGCCAGGGATGCAGGGATGGTTCAACATACGAAAATCTATCAACGTACTCCACCGTATAAACAAGCTGAAAAACAAAAATCACATGATCATCTCACTAGATGCTGAAAAAGCCTTTGACAAAATCCAACACCCCTTCATGATAAAGGTCTTGGAGAGATCTGGGATAACAGGGACATACTTAAACATAATAAAAGCTATATACAGTAAACCAACAGCCAACATCAAACTAAATGGACAGAAACTCAACGCAATTCCTCTAAAATCAGGAACAAAACAATGTCTGTCCACTCTCTCCATACCTTTTCAACATGGTACTTGAAGGTCTAGCTATTGCCATACGACAACAAAGGGGGATCAAGGGGATACAAATTGGGAAGGAAGAGGTCAAACTTTTACTGTTTGCAGACGATATGATAGTTTACATCAATGACCCAAAGAACTCCACTAGGAAACTCTTACAGCTGATTAACACCTTCAGCAAAGTGGCAGGCTACAAGATCAACTCAAGAAAATCAGTAGCCCTAATATATACAGATGATAAAAGGGCTGAAAGAGAAATCAGAGAAATATCACCCTTTACAATTGCCACGAACAACATAAAATATCTTGGGGTAACGCTAACCAAACAAGTGAAAGACCTGTATGGTAAGAACGTTGAATCTTTAAAGAAAGAAATTAAAGAAGCCCTCAGAAAATGGAAAGATCTCCCATGCTCTTGGATAGGTAGGATTAATGTAGTAAAAATGGTAATCCTGCCAAAAGCAATCTACAGATTCAATGCAATCCCTATTAAAATCCCAGCACAATTCTTCACAGACCTTGAAAGAACAATAATCAATTTTGTATGAAAAAAAAAGACCCAGGATAGCCAAAACTACCCTGTTCAACAAGGCAACGTCCAGAGGCAACACCATCCCTGACCTCAAGCTCTATTATAGAGCTATAGTCCTGAAAACAGCTTGGTATTGGCACAAAAATAGACAGGAAGACCAATGGAATCGAATTGAAAATCCGGGTATTAACCCACACACGTACGAACATCTGTTCTTTGACAAAAAAGCTTCTGTAAGGCAAAGGACACAGTCAGCAAGACAAAAAGGCAGCCCACAGAATGGGAAAAATATTCACTAATCCCACATCTGACAGAGGGTTGATCTCCAAAATTTACAAAGAACTCAAGAAGCAAGTCTCCAAAACACCAAAGGACCCTATTAAAAAGTGGGCTGCAGAACTAAATAGAGAGTTTTCAATAGAGGAGTCTAAAATGGCTGAGAGGCACTTGAAAAAGTGCTCAACATCTTTAGCCATCCACTCACTCCTGTGAGAATGGCTAAAATCAAAAACACCAATGACAATTTATGGTGGAGAGGATGTGGTGAAAGTGGGACACTCCTCCATTGCTGGTGGAAGTGCCAACTGGATCAGCCACTTTGGAAATCAGTATGGAAATTCCTCAGAAAAATGGGAATAAACCTACCACAAGACCCAGCAACTCCACTCATAGGCATATATCCAAAAGATGCCCATTCATACAACAAAGATGTCTGTTCCACTATGTTCATAGCAGCTTTATTTGTAATTGCCAGAACTTGGAAGCAACCTAGATGTCCCTCACCTGAAGAGTGGATAGAGAAAATGTGGTACATCTACACAATGGAGTACTATTCAGCAGAAAAAAATAAGGGAATCATGAGATTCGCAGGCAAATGGATGACACTAGAAGAAACCATCCTGAGTGAGGTAACCCAGTCACAAAAAGAGAAACATGGCATGTACTCTCTCATATATGGGTTTTAGACATAGTTCTGAGGAGTGCCAGCCTACAATCCTATGGCCAGAGAGTCTGGGAAACAGGAACTTTATTTAGTGGCTGATCGAAGAAGAGGCATACTCCCTTGGTTAAGTACTGAGCTGAACTCAAGAAAGCCAGTAACAGAGAGGGAGGACTGATGATCAAAGGGATTAAGACTGGGCTGGTTTAACCCCCAGAAACAGCTGACCAGACAAAGGTTAACTCTTGAATCCCAGGCATTAGCCTGGGAAGCCAGCATGGGACTGATCAAGACCGCCTGAATCTGGGTGTCAGTGAAGAGGCCTAGGGAATCTATTGAGCCTTGGGCAGCAGATCAGTACCCATCCCAAGTATACACACGGACTTTGGACTCCCATAGAACAATGTGAGGTGCACTCTCACCCTCAACTCTTGGGGAAGGGTCTAGGCCCTGCCCTATATGAAATGACACACTATGCACACCCCCATGGAGGGCCTCACCCTCCCTGGGGAAATGAGGGGATAAGGGGGGAGGGCACTGGAGGAAGTGTGAGGGACCTGGAACTGACTTGTGAAGCAACCTTGTTTCTTATCTAATTTTAAACTGGAAAATAAAAATAAAAAAATTTAGGACATTGAAGAAAGAAACTGAAAAAATCTATCAGAAGATTAAAGATCTCCACTTCTCATGGTTCTGTATTATTAACGTAGTCAAAACTGTCATACCACAAAAACCAATCTACAGATTTAATGCAATCTTCATCAAAATTACATGTAAGTTTTAATATATATTGAAAGGACAATTTTCAGTTTCATAAGGAAGCATACATACACACACACAACATAAATCCATACACCTACAAGTGCTTGGTTTTTTATAAAGAAACCAGGAATACATACTTGAAAACATGCATATTCAACAAATAAGGCTGGTAAAACAGAATGGCTGCAAGTAGACGAATCAAACAGATCCATTCATATCGCCTTGCACAAAACTCAAATCCAAATGGATCAGAGACTTCAACATTAAGCTATGTACTCTGAACAAGATAGAAGAGAAAGTAGAGAATAGTCTTAAACTCATTGGCATAGGAAAGGATGTTCTGAACAAACTACCATTAGCACAGGTACTAAGATCAACAGTAAATGAGATCTCAGGAAACTAAAATCTAAAATCATTCTTCATAGTGAAGAATACTGCCATTCAGATGAATCTGAAGCATACCTAATGAGAAAAGATGATTTTGACCAACTACACATCCAATAGAGGATTAATACACATACTATGGAAAGTACTCAAAAAAACACAAGCTATCAATACAGATGAACCAAATTAAAAAATGGGATATAGACCTAAAGAGAGAATTTTCGAAGGGGGATTGTCAAACATCTGAAAAATACTTAAAGCTTCAACATCCTCAGTCATCAGGGAGATGCAAGGCAAAAGTATTTAGCAGTTTCTTCTTACACCAATCCAAATGCCTAAGATCAATGAAACAAGTGACAGTTCCTACTGATGAGGATGTGGGATTAGAATCATTGCTTGTGGGGATGTAGCATTATGATCCACTCCACAAGATAAAACCCATAATGATACTTCTTGGGTGACTGAGAATCTGAGTCTAGATTACTGAAGGATCTTGATAAATCCAAATACCACTTTTTTTGTTGTTTTTGTTTTTCATTTTTAAGTAGCAATAAAATGACTATTAATGACAAAAAA
>NW_024431412.1:0-719 GCF_017639785.1 Mesocricetus auratus
AGAACTGAAAAACTTGATCTTGCTCTGTGGCTGAGACTAAAATGAATTCCTTGTTTTCAATTTTCTGAGTCTTGTATGAGGTCATTATTATTTTTAAAATGCCCCCTTTCCTCAGTGTTTCACTTCCATGTTTGGGATGCAAAAATCTGTATGGTTTTCCATTCATAAATAAACATTCATTTAATTACTTGTGTCCTCCATATAATAGTACCTGTGAAATTACTTTATAGAAACCTGTGGGGACACCAGACCTTGAGCAGAAACCCACTTCCCCTTTGGCCTGGGAGCAGTCAGCTGTGTAATGTTTACTGAAAACAATTCAGTGCTATAAAGCTCTTGATAGGGCTCAGATAAGGGCTCACTGAGATACCATGACTTTCACACCCCCTATGGCTAGATGCCTCTTCGTGTTCCCCTGCTGTGTCTCCCAGATTCTGGGGATGGAGATTAAACCACCAGCCAGGAGGGTGAGAAGTCTGGAAAGAATTGTATGTAGATGGATGACAGAAGTCCTTAAAAAGGGAAGCTCTTTTTTCTTGGAGAGACTTCTCCTGAGAGCTTTCTCCTAAGCTGACTGGGGTCTCCTCCTAAGCTGACTTGGGAAGCATAAAGTTTTCTTAAAGCAACCAACAGGTCTCTGTGTCATCTATCCCGACCACCTGGCTACATTCTCGGATGCAGGCTGCACAACAGGTGCGACAGAAACCCATTTGTCCATG
>NW_024431413.1:0-3340 GCF_017639785.1 Mesocricetus auratus
TTTCTTTTTGCCAGCCCAATCTTTGCCAATTTGCTCATCACTCCTCTCTCTCTGTCAGTGGGTTCCTTGGGTTCAGTTCAGTGATTAATTGTGTGTTTGCCTCTGCTTCCATCAGTCACAGGATGAAGGCCCCCGGATGGTTATAGACATCAAGTTCATTATCAGGAATGGGCATTCGAGGTGGTCTCTCCACTATTGCTTAGCATGCCAATTGGTGTTATCCCTTTAGATCACTCGAGATCACTCTGGTGCCTGATTTATCTTCTATCCTATGAATCCCTCTCCCCCCTATTCTACCCCCACCCACTCAACTTCCTGTTCTCCCATGACCAAATCTCTTCCTCTTCACCCCCTCACTTCTTCCCAGCTCCCACTACCCCCCAACCCTCGCCGTGTTCCCCATCCATTAAGAGGATCTTGTATCAAACCTCTTCTCTTGGGTACTATGCATATATGCATATCTTTTAGGTTCTTTCCTGTTTCCCAGACTCTCTATCAGTGGAAGTGAAGACTGGCACTATGCTGATCCATGTCTAAAATCCATATATTAGTGAGTAAATACCATGTTTGTCTTTTTGCGACTGGGTTATCTCACTCAGGATGGTTTCTTCCAGTGCTATCCATTTACCTTCGAATTTCAAGATTCCATTGTTTTTTTCTGCTGAGTAAAACTCCATTGTGTAAATGTACCACATTTTCTCTATCCACTCTTCAGTTGGGTGGCATCTATGTTGCTTACAGGTTCTGGCTATTACAAATAATGCTGCTATTAACATAGTGGAGCAGATGACCTTGTTGTATGAATATGCCTCATTTGGATATGTGCCTAAGAGTGGAATTGCTGGGTCTAGTGGTAGATTAATTCCCATTTTCCTGAGGAATCTCCATACTGATTTCCAAAGAGGCTGTATGTTTTGGCACTCCCACCAGCAGTGGAGGAGTGTTGCCCTCTCTCCACATCTTCTCCAGCATAAATTGTCTTCAGTGTTTTTGATTTTAGCCATTCTGACAGGTGTAAGATGGTATCTCAGAGTTGTTTTGATTTGCATTTCCCTGATGGCTAAGGATTTTGAGCACTTTATTAAGTGTCTCTTGGCCATTTTAGCCTCCTCTACTGAGAATTCTCTATTTAGCTCCGTACCCCACCTTTTAATTGGATCCTTTGTTGTTTTGGAGACTTGTTTCTTGAGTTCTTTGTAAATTTTGGAGATTAGCCCTCTGTCAGATGTAGGGTTAGTGAATATCTTTTCCCATTCTGTGGCCTGCCTTTTTGTCTTTTTGACTGTGTCCTTTGCCTTACAGAAGCTTTTTAGTTTCAGAATTTCCCATTTGTTAATTGTCGATCTCAGTTCCTGTGCCACTGGTGTTATGTTTAGAAATTGGTCTCATGTACCAACTCGTTCAAGAGTATCTCCCACTTAATCTCCTAAAAATTTCAGTGTGGCTGGATTTATGTTGAGATCTTTGATCCATTTGGACTTAAGTTTTGTACAAGGCAATAAACATGGATCTATCTGCAGCCTTCTGCATAGTACCCAGTTATGCCAGCACCATTTGTTGTAGATGCTCTCTTTTTTCCATTGTACAGTTTTAGTTTCTTTGTCAAAAATCAAGTGTTCATAGGTGTCTGGGTTTAAAATTACGGCTTTCGATTCGGTTGCATTGGTCTACCTGCCTATTTTTGTGCCAATACCAAGCTGTTTTCAGGACTATAGCTCTATAATAGAGCTTGAAGTTATGTATGGTGATGCCTCCTGAAGTTCTTTTATTGTATAGCGTTGTTTTGGCTATCCTGGGCCTTTTGCTTTTCCATATATAGTTTATGAATATTCTTTCCAGGTCCTTGAAGAATTGTGATGGAATTTTGATAGGGATTGCATTGAATCTGTAGACTGCAAAAGAACTAATATAATTTATGACACAACTAGTTTTAACAGACATCTATAGAACATTCCACCCAAATACAAAGGGATATACCTTCTTCTCGGCACCACATGGAACCTTCTCTAAAACTGACCACATACTAGGGAACATCTCAAACCTTAGCAGCTACAAAAAATTGGAATAACTTCTTGCATCTAATCTGACTACCATGCTTTAAAATTAGAATTCAACAACAACACAAATTGCAGAAAACCTGCAAACACATGGAAATTGAATAATGCTCATCTGCACCATCCCTGAGTCAAAGAAGAAATAAAAAAAGAAATTAAAGACTTCCTGTATTTCATTGAGAATGAAGACACAACATACCCAAACCTGTGGGACGCTTTGAAAGCAGTGCTACGGGGGAAGTTCATAGCACTACGTGCCCACATGAAAAAACTGGAGAACAGTCATACTAGAGAATTAATAGCACAGCTGAATGTTCTAGAGCAAAAAGAAGCAAACTCACCCAGGAGGAGCTGATGCCAGGAAATAATCAAATTGAGGGCTGAAATCATTCAAGTATAAACCAGGAAAACACTGAGAAGAATCAATGAAACAAAGAGTTGGTTCTTTGAGAAAATCAACAAAATAGATAAACCTCTGTCCAAGCTAACCAAAAGACAGAGAGAGAGCATGCTAATTAACAAAATCAGGGATGAAAAAGGGGACATAACAACGGACTCTGAGGAAATCCAGAGAATCATCAGGGTATATTTGAAAATCTGTCTTCCACACAACTTGAAAATTTAAAGGAAATGGGCAATTTCCTGGGTAGATATCACTTGCCAAAACTAAATAAAGAACAGATAAACAATCTAAACAGACCTATAACACCTAATGAAATAGAAGCAGTCATCAAAATCTCCCAAACAGAAAAAGCCCGGTCCCAGATGGCTTCAGTGCAGAATTCTACCAGAAATTCAAAGAAGAGGTAATTCCAATACTCTTCAAAGTATTCCACACAATAGAAGCAGGAGGCTCACTGCCAAACTCTTTCTATGAGGCTACAATTACCTTGATACCCAAGCCACACAAAGACACAACTAAGAAAGAGTACTATAGACCAATTTCCCTCATGAACATCGATGCAAAAATACTCAATAAAATACTCGCAAACCGGATTCAAGAAAACATCAGAAAAATCATCCAACATGATCAAGTAGGCTTCATCCCAGGAATCCAGGGATGGTTCAACATTAGAAAATCTATCAATGTAGTCCATCATATTAACAACCTGCGAAAGAAAAACCACATGATCATCTCACTAGATGCTGAAAAAGCCTTTGACAAAATCCAGCACCCCTTCATGATAAAGGTCCTAGAAAGATCAGGGAGTACAGGAACGTACCTGAATATAATAAAAGCAATATACAGTAAACAACAGCTAACATCAAAGTAAATGGAGAGAAAT
>NW_024431414.1:0-817 GCF_017639785.1 Mesocricetus auratus
TTTATCCTATTTTCTAATACTGTCTAATGGCCCAGGCATTACCTCACTGACATCAACATCTAACACTGACAGAAGCATGCTCTAATTTACCTAGTGTTTTTAAACAGTGATGAAAGCCTGTATATAAGACTGTTCCTACTCTACAATGAAGAAGCATCCTCTTAACACGAACAGCTGCACATCTGCACTTCCATTTCATTCTCCAGATATTCACCTGATATATTAGACTTGCTCATGGTGTGGAGATTCCACTGCGACTTGGAGAGACATGTAAAGAAAGATAAAGTTAAGGAAAGAATGTTGACTGCAAAAGAATAAAGACTCAAAAAAGAGAAGGGAGAGTCATGTGAAGGAAAGGAATTGAAAAAATGTGCCTCAACTTCTAACAGTTAGTAAAGTTGAATAGTTAATCCACAGGATTTCACCCAACTCCAAAGTCAGGAAAGAAAGAGAAACCTGAGAGACTGAACTCGCAGGTTACTTTGGTTGTTTTCTGAGGGTCCTTTTTGGTGGATGTCGACCTTTATGGTTTGTCATAATGCAAATTTACTTGTGATCATCACTCCATAGTGGATACAAGAAAGCTATCCCCAACTCCAGCCCACCTTAAAAAAGGGGGGTGAAACAGCAGATGGAGACTCTGAATATCTAGCTAGAGCAAGTGACCAGATAAATAAAGGATCTGTGCCTCCATTATTGTAGGACACCATAACAATAAGTATTCATTATTTCCAATGCCATGGTGATGATTTGACTTCAAAATTTCATCCTTAGTTTATGTCATTTAAGATGAGCTTCTGTGTGTCTACACATTGAG
>NW_024431415.1:0-5338 GCF_017639785.1 Mesocricetus auratus
GATTTCAACTCCTGATTCAGGCACTTAAATCAGTGATGAGGTCTATTGATGTCTCCACAAGGGTGAATAGTGCAATATAATTTCATTATTTAGCCAATTAAATCAATGATGATGTTCATGGGCATCACCCCACATGTGAATTTTGCGATGTTATCTAATTATTTGACCACTTAAATTAATGATGACTTCTATGGGCTTCTCCCCAGGGGTGAATCGTGCAATGTCATCTCATTATTTAGTCAATTAAATCAATGATGTGGTCTATGGGAACCTCCCCAAGTATGAATTGTGTGACTCCATCTCATTATTAAGTCATAAAAATCAATGAAGATTTTTATGGGCATCTGTGCAGGGTTGAATCATGGGACATCATGTCATTATTTAGTCACTTTAAATCAATGAGATCTATGGTCATCTCTCCTGGGATGAATCCTGTGAATTCATCCCATTATTTAGTCACTTAAATCAATGAAGATTTCTATGGGCATCTCCCCCGTGTTTAATAATGGGACATCATCTCATCATTAAGTCCCTTAAATCAATGATGAGATCAATGGGCTTCTCCCCAAGGGTGAATTATGTGATGTCATCTCATTATTTAGTGACATAAATCAGTGATGGGGTGTATGGGTATATCCAAAAGGGTGAATTATGTGGCAACTTCTTATTTTGTAACTTAAACAAATTTGAGGTGTATGGGTATCTCCACAGGGATGAATCATGTGATGTTATCAGTTTATATTGTCACTTAAATAAATGATGAGGTCAATGGGCTTCTTGCAGGTTTTAATTATTTGATGTAATCTCCTTATTTAGTCACTTAAATCAATGATGAGAACTAGGTGCATCTGCACAGCGGTTAATCCTGTGACCCGGAACTCATTATTTGCTCACTTAAATCATTGATGAAGTCTATGGGCAGCTCCACAAGGGTGACGTCTTCTCATTATTTAGTAACTTAAACCAATGATGAGAAGTATGGGAGTCTCCCCAGGGATGAATAATGTGACATCATCAGATTATTTATTTACTTAAATCAATAATGAGGTCTATGGGTTTCTCCCCAAGGGTGAATCCTGTGACCTCATCTAATTATTATCTACTTACATCAATGATGATGTATATGAGCCTCTACCTAGGGTTTAATCATTCAACAAAATCTCATTATTTTGTCACTGAAATCAATGATGTGGTCTATGATCATCTCTCCAGGGGTGAATCCTGTTACTTCATCTCATTATTATGTCACTTAGATCAATGATGAGGTCTATGGACATTTCCCCAATATTGAATCATGTGATGTCATCTCATTATTTACTCACTTAAATCAATAATGAGGTCTATGGGCTGCTCCTCATCGGAGAATCATGTGATGTCATCTCCAGATTTAGTCATTTAAATCCATGATGAGGTGTATGGGCATCTTCCCAGCGGTGAATTGTGTGAGTTCATCTCATTATTTAGTCACTTAAATTAGTGACGAGTTCTACAGGCTGCTCCCCAGTGGTGAATCGTGCGATGACATCTCATTAATTAGTCATTTAAATCAATGATGAAATCTATGGACGTCACCACAAGGGTGAATCTTCTATTTTTCGTGTTGCAGATATGTGTAACTGTGACCCCCAGGTTTAAGAAGAAGTCCTATGTCTTCATTTTGGATCCATTTTAAGCTTCAGACTGCCACAAGTAGATATGTCAGGCGACCTGTCAGCTGAGAGCTGGGGCTACACAGAGATCAGTTTCCAGAAATTCACCTACTATTGGGCCATCAGCAACTTCTGTTTCATCCTGCAGGAAATGAGGGAAGCCATTAAAAGCCCAACCTTCTCCTCAGGAGCCAGTGACACAGAGAGATGGTGTTTGGAAGTATACCCAAATGGGGTCTATGAATAAGGAGAAGGCTACTTGTCAGTTTACCTAACGTTGCTCAGCAGTCCAAGGAGACCAGTATGGGCAAAGTTCCAGTTTTGGATCATCAATTCCGAAGGAGTAAAAACAAAAGGCATGAAGAGCCCAAGATACTTCATGTTCCTGCCAAATGAACACTGGGGATTCAGACAGTTCTTCCTCCCAGATTTCCTCTTGTCCCAGGAGCCTTGGTTACTCCAAGACGATGAGTTCAACCTCTGATGAAAGGTGACTGGGTGCAAGATGCCTTTGGCATCTCTGAGCAGAGAACGATGCCAGGGATCCAGGTTCCAAGGTGCACCATGGCAGATTAGCTAGGAGTGCTGTGGGAGAATTCCCTCTTCACAGACTGCTGCCTGGTTGTAGCTGGCAATGAATTCTTGGCTCACAAGGCCATCTTTGCAGCTCGCTCTCCAGTTTTCAGAGCCATGTTTGAACATGACACGGTGGAGAGGAGAAAAATGCACGTTGAGATCCACGATCTGGAGCTGTGAGGCTTAAAGGCAATGATGGGCTTAATTTACACCAGGAAGGCACCAGACCTCCACTACATGGCAGACGTTGTGCTTGCAGCTGGCGACAAGTATGGCCTGGAGAGTTTGAAGGTCATGTGCTAGGACATCCTCTGCAAGGACCTCTCCATGGAGAACGCTGCCCACATTCACATCCTGGCTGATCTCCACAGTGCATGGCAGCTGAAAACACAGGCCATGTATTTAATTAGAGCTCATTCTTCTAAGGTCTCTGAGACCTCAAGCTGGAAGACAATGTTGGGCTCATATCCCCACTTGGTTGCTGAATCATACAGCTCCCTGGCTTCTGCTCACTGCTCTTTACTCAAGCCACCTCCCAAACGCCTCAAGCAATCTTAGGATACTCTTAGCTGTGACCTATAAGTGTATTCAAGGAGCAGCAGCCAACATTGTTACCAAGGACATCTGGGTAGACTGTGGGACACTGCAGTGTTTTTAAAAGAATCTTTGGAATGTCAGAATGGGGGATCACACCTTGAATACCCCTGGAAATCTGTTTAATGGCAATTCATTCTAGGATACCCTACCCAGATTCTGTATTGGTATGCTTTCTCTAAAGTGAGTTGGACACTGGGGATTCAGTTGGGTTGTTGGCCCAAGCACATCCCAACAGGTTTCTATTTGGATTAGACTGAGGAGAATATAGGATCAAGGATTTAGACCAAAGGAAGAAACAAACATGAATATTTGCTTACAATACATGAGGAAGAGAAAGAAGACAATTTTGCTCTCCAGATTCAGGTTGTTGGGAGTGGAGGGTTGACTCAATTGGACAAAGAAATTGTTGTATCCGCAGAGGACCAGTTCTATGAGTTCAGCTCTCAGCATACATGGGAGACTTCTCAAACTTCTTCAACTGGAGATCCAGTGCATTAAAGTCCTCCTCTTGTCTCTATGGGTGTATCCTATTCTGTAAACTAAAGAAAATAAAAGGGAATAAAAATTTGACAACCAGTTGGTGGAAACTTTGGTGTTTCTCTTTGAAGAAGCCTGTAATCGTTCATCCAGTTCTGCTCAAGTTGTGGGTCTTTGGGCAGCCTAGTCATGGAGACACCATTCACAAGAGGACTCAATCCTCTTTCTTGGCACTTAAAATAGGTAGAGCAGATGCCACAGACAAAGAACATACTACATCTATCACAGTCTTTCAGTAGTCTAGTCTTTGCATAAGATGTTAAGGGTTTTCCAAGAGGAGAAGGATATTGATTTATTGAGAATCCATATTTTCTCCACCTGAAATGTTGTTCTGTTTTTTTATATTGGGAAAATAATTCTTCCATCCCCACAATTGTTAAATACATTCTCTCTTGGAAATAGGTTCAAAGGCTGGTCCTTTTCCTCCCCTCACTTGTGCTCGGTGGACTGAATCTTTTGGTTTTCCTTTGACAGCTCTTTCCAAGTTATACCGGAGTAATAGATTGAGAGGTTAATCCCAACCAAGTCCCCTGTTGATGGGGGCATGAAAGATTGGAGACAGCATGTCATGTGTTTGTTGTAGCCAGGTTATGGTCCTATCATCCCCACTCTGCAGAAAGAATTTGCTTTCCTTGGTTTCTTTTGTCATGTTTATAAATCGTTTTATGGCAGACTGAGATTATTTATTTCTAACACTTCTAGTTAACCCAAAATCAGGAAATCAGATAATTTGTTTTTTTAAGGGAAAAGGAAAACATATAATTACTGCTTTGTGATATAAAATTGCCAGCTCAGAATGACTGACTCCACATGCTTGATCTTGAGTTGGAGACTGCCCACATACAGGAATTGACCCATTCTTCCTTGAGGAAAGAACTTCCAGGCATTCATTTGTAGTTTAGAATGGATGTCTGTCTTCTATATCTCTCTGTGTTTCCCTCAACTTGCATCTTTCTTTGTCTCTCTCTGTAAGTCTCTCACTCATTCTCTCACTCTGTGTCTCTGTGTGTCACTGTGATTCTGACTTTTATGTTTCTCTCTCAGTGACAATGTGTGTCTCTGTCTGTCTGTCTGTCTGTCTGTCTGTCTCTCTGTGTGTATACCTGTCTCATTCTGTTGCTGAGCATCTCTCTGTCAATCTCTGTATGCACCACCACCCCATCTTGCTTCTGTTTCTTTCAATAATGATGTAACAAGTTCTTGGTCTATTTTAGTAGCTTCTTGTTCCCACGTGCTTTTAAAATTGTCAACCTGAGATTTTGGCAGGGGGAAGCTGGTCCATGGTCTTCATGAATTGTTAAGTGCTGATCTTCAAGTTCTCCCAGAAGAAGGGTTGGCTGTGGATGTGGATAAGGATCAGGGATGCCCTTCTTCAGGTGTTCTGGATATGGAAAACCAGGCTCTGGGAAATCTTAGCACAAGACCTTTGTGCCCATTTCTGCTTCATAATGAGTCTCTTGTGGTACAACCTTGTTTCTTCTTTCCTGAGACTGGGGATTCAGATCTTGGAAGGATGGGTGGTCAAGCCAGTGTTGTCCTTCAATTATCTAGTCATCTATAGAAGTTGCTGCCTCTCCAGGATTTGATAAGAAATCTGTCTCTGAGTGTTCAGATGATAGGTTCTGAGGTGTCAGAGACTCACTTTCTGGGAAAAGAAGGTCATTTTCTTCCAATCTAATGACTTTCTGCTTCAATTTGGGGTTGAGTGTGTTGCTTGCTGTCTTCCTAATGCTTGCCACTATCAAGATTCAGAAATCCACTACCTTCAATGTCCTTCGCTGATAATGCATTTGACAACTTCCTTATATGCAACCCAAGAGCTACACAAACATGGCCATCTTCTATTACACACAATCTCAAGTTGAGGCTTAAATAGCTTATACATGAATGAAGTCTTCACCAGGCCTCAAACTCCTGCCTCTTCTCAGCGTCACTGGAAAATGAATGCCTCCTACAGGCTGAATCAGACTAAATAATCT